>NC_091980.1:153807832-154107832 GCF_044704955.1 Pristiophorus japonicus | reverse complement strand
CCCCTGTGTCCCAGTTGTTTGTTAAATTACCCCTGTCCCAGCTGCTTTTACATTACCCTGTGTCCCAGATGTTTGTTACATTACCCTGTGACCCAGCTGTTTGTTACATTACCCTGTGTCCCAGCTGTTTGTGACATTAACCCCTGTCCCAGCAGTTTGTTACATTACCCCTTGTCCCAGCTGTTTGTTACATTACCCCCTGTCCCAGCTGTTTGTTACATTACACTGCGTCCCAGCTGTTTGTTACATTACCCTGTCCCAGCTGTTTGTTACATTACTCCCTGTCCCAGCTGTTTGTTACATTAGCCACTGTCCCAGCTGTTTGTTACATTATCCTGTGTCACAGCTTTTTGTTACATTACTCCCTGTCCCAGCTGCTTTTACATTACCCTGTGTCCCAGATGTTTGTTACATTACCCTGTGACCCAGCTGTTTGTTACATTACTCTGTGTCCCAGCTGTTTCTTACATGACCCTGTGTCCCAGCTGTTTGTTACATTACCCTCCTCCCAGTCGTTTGTCACATTACCCCCTGTCCCAGCTTTTTGTTACATTACCCCCTGTCCCAGCTGTTTGCTACATTACCCCCTGTCCCAGCTCTTTGTTACATTACCCTGTATCCCAACTGTTTGTGACATTACCCCCTGTCCCAGCTTTTTGTTACATTACCCCCTGCCCTACCAGTTTGTTCCATAAACTCCTGTCCCAGCGGTTTGTTACATTAACCCCTGTCCCAGCAGTTTGTTACATTACCCCCTGTCCCAGCTGTTTGTTACATTACCCCCTGTCCCAGCTGTTTGTTGCATTACCCTGTGTCCCAGCTGTTTTTTTACATTAGCGCCTGTCCCAGCTGTTTGTTATATTACCCTGTGTCCCAGCTGTTTGTTACATTATCCTGTGTCCCAGCTGTTTGTTACATTACCCCCTGTCCCAGCTGTTTTTTACATTACTTCCTGTCCCAGCTGTTTGTTACATTACTCCCTGTCCCAGCTGTTTGTTACATTCCCCTGTGTCCCAGTTGTTTGTTAAATTACCCCCTGTCCCAGCTGCTTTTACATTACCCTGTGTCCCAGATGTGTGTTACATTACCCTGTGACCCAGCTGTTTGTTACATTACTCTGTGTCCCAGCTGTTTGATACATGACCCCCATGTCCCAGCTGTTTGATACATTACCCAGTTTCCAAGCTGTTTGTTACATTATCCCCATCCCAGCTGTTTGTTACATTACCCCCTGTCCCAGCTGTTTGTTACATTACTCCCTGTCCCAGCTGTTTTTTCCATTACCATGTGTCTCCTCTGTTTGTTACATTACACTCTGTCACAGTTCTTTTTTACATTACCCCCTGTCCCAGCTGTTTGATGCATTACCCCATGTCCCAGCTGTTTGTTACATTACCCTGTGTCCCAGCTGTTTGTTACATTACTCTGTGTGCCAGCTGTTTGTTACATTAGCCTCTGTCCCAGATGTTTGTTACATTATCCTGTGTCCCAGCTGTTTGTCACATTACCCTGTGTCCCAGCTGTTTGTTACATTACCCCCTGTCCCAGCTGTTTGTTACATTACCCTGTGTCCCAGCTGTTTGTTACATTACTCTGTGTGCCAGCTGTTTGTTAAATTACCCCCTGTCCCAGCTGTGTGTTACATTATCCTGTGTCTCAGCTGTTTGCTACATTACCCCCATCCCAGCTGTTTGTTACATTACCCCCTGTCCCAGCTGTTTGATACATTATCCCATGTCCCAGCTGTTTGTTACATTACCCCCTGTCCCAGCTGTTTGTTACATTACTCCCTGTCCCAGCTGTTTTTCCATTACCCTGTGTCTCCTCTGTTTGTTACATTACACTCTGTCACAGTTCTTTGTTACATTACACCCTGTCACACCTGTTTGATAGATTAGCCCTTGTCCCAGCTGCTTGTTGCATTACCCACTGTCCCAGCTGTTTGTTACATTACCCACAGTCCCAGCTGTTTGTTACATTACCACCTGTCCCAGCTGCTTTTACATTACCCTGTTTACCAGACGTTTGTGACATTACCCTCCTCCTACCCTGTTTCCCAGCTGTTTGTTACATTACCCCATCCCAGCTGTTTGTTACATTATCCCCTGTCCCACATGTTTCTTACATTATCCCCTGTCCCAGCTATTTGTTACATTACCCCCTGTCCCAGCTGTTTGTTACATTACCCATTGTCCCAGCTGCTTTTACCTTACCCTGTGTACCAGACATTTGTGAAATTACCCTGTGACCCAGATGTGTGTTACATTACTCTGTGTCCCAGCTGTTTGTTACATTACTCTGTGTCCCAGCTGTTTGTTACATTACCTCTTGCCCCAGCTGTTTGTTTCATGACCCCCTGTCCCAGCTCTTTGTTACATTACCCCCTGCCCCAGCAGTTTGTTACATTACCCCTTGTCCCAGCTGTGTGTTACATTACTCCGTGTCCCAGCTGTTTTTTTCCATTACCCTGTGTCCCAGCTGTTTGTTACATTAACCTCTGTCACAGTTCTTTGTTACATTACCCCCTGTCCCAGCTGTTTGATGCATTACCCCCTGTCCCAGCTGTTTGATGCATTACCCCCTGTCCCAGCTGTTTGTTACATTACACTGTGTCCCAGCTGTTTGTTACATTACTCTGTGTGCCAGCTGTTTGTTAAATTACCTCCTGTCCCAGCTGTGTGTTACATTATCCTGTGTCTCAGCTGTTTGCTACATTACCCCCATCCCAGCTGTTTGTTACATTACCCCCTGTCCCAGCTGTTTGATACATTATCCCATGTCCCAGCTGTTTGTTACATTACCCCCTGTCCCAGCTGTTTGTTACATTACTCCCTGTCCCAGCTGTTTTTTCCATTACCCTGTGTCTCCTCTGTTTGTTACATTACACTCTGTCACAGTTCTTTGTTACATTACCCCCTGTCGCACCTGTTTGATAGATTAGCCCCTGTCCCAGCTGTTTGTTACATTATCCTGTGTCCCAGCTGTTTGTTACATTACCCCTGTCCCAGCTGTGTGTTACATTACCCTGTGTCCCAGCTGTTTGATACATTACCTCCGTTCCACCTGCTTGTTGCATTACCCACTGTCCCAGCTGTTTGTTGCATTACCCGCTGTCACAGCTGTTTGTTGCATTACCCAGTCTCCCAGCTGTTTGTTACATGACCCTGTGTCCCAGCTGTTTGTTACATTACCCTCCTCCCAGTTGTTTGTCACATTACCCCCTGTCCCAGCTGTTTGTTACATTACCCCCTGTCCCAGCTGGTTGTTACATTACCCTGTGTCCCAGCTGTTTTTACATTACCCCCGTCCCAGCTGTTTGTTACATTACCCACTGTCCCAGCTGTTTGTTACATTACCCGCTGTCACAGCTGTTTGTTACATTACGCTGTGTCACAGATGTTTGTTGCATTACCCAGTCTCCCAGCTGTTTCTTATATGACCCTGTGTCCCAGCTGTTTGTTACATTACCCTCCTCCCAGATGTTTGTCATATTAGCCCCTGTCCCAGCTGTTTGTTACATTACCCCCTGTCCCAGCTGTTTGTTGCATTACCCCCTTTCCCAGCTTTTTGTTATATTACCCCGTCCCAGCTGTTTGCTACATTACCCGCTGTCCCAGCTGTTTGTTACATTACCCTGTATCCCAATGGTTTGTTACATTACCCCCCTGTCCCAGCTGTTTGTTACATTAGCCTGTTTCCCAGCTGTTTGATACATTACCCTGAGTCACAGTTCTTTGTTATATTACCCCCTGTCCCAGCTGTTTGATGCATTACCCCATGTCCCAGCTCTTTGTTGCATTACCCTGTGTCCCAGCTGTTTGTTACATTACCCCCTGTCCCAGCTGGTTGTTACATTACCCTGTGTCCCAGCTGTTTGTTACATTACCCTCCTCCCAGTTGTTTGTCACATTACCCCTGTCCCAGCTGTTTGTTACATTACCCCCTGTCCCAGCTGTTTGTTGCATTACCCCCTTTCCCAGCTTTTTGTTATATTACCCCGTCCCAGCTGTTTGCTACATTACCCGCTGTCCCAGCTGTTTGTTACATTACCCTGTATCCCAATGGTTTGTTACATTACCCCCCTGTCCCAGCTGTTTGTTACATTAGCCTGTTTCCCAGCTGTTTGATACACTACCCTGAGTCACAGTTCTTTGTTATATTACCCCCGTCCCAGTTGTTTGATACATTACCCCGTTTCCAAGCTGCTTGTTACATTACTCTGTGTGCCAGCTGTTTGTTACATTAGCCCCTGTCCCAGCTGTGTGTTACATTAGCACCTGTCCCAGTTGTTTGTTACATTACCCTTTGTCCCAGCTGTTTGTTACATTAGCCCCTGTCACAGTTCTTTGTTACATTACCCACTGTCCAAGATGTTTGTAACATTAGCCCCTGTCCCAGCTGTTTGATACATTATCCCATGTCCCAGCTGTTTGTTACATTACCCCCTGTCCCAGCTGTTTGTTACATTAGCCTGTTTCCCAGCTGTTTGATACACTACCCTGAGTCACAGTTCTTTGTTATATTACCCCCTGTCCCAGCTGTTTGTTTCATTACCCGCTGTCCGTTTCATTACCCGCTGTCCCAGATGTTTGTTACATTACACTGTGTCCCGGCTGTTTGTCACATTGTCCTTTGACCCAGCTGTTTATTGAATTACCCTGTGCCGCAGCTGTTTGTTACATTACCCTGTGTCCCAGTTGTTTGTTACATTACTCCCTGTCCCAGCTGTTTGTTAAAATCCCCTCTGTCCCAGCTGCTTTTACATTACCCTGTGTGCCAGACGTTTGTGACATTACCCTCTGACCCAGATGTTTGTTACATTACTCTGTGTCCCAGCTGTTTGTTACATGACCCCCTGTCCCAGCTGTTTGTTACATTACCCCCTGTCCCGGATGTTTGTTATATTACCCCCTGTCCCACCTGTTTATTCCATAACCCCCTGTCCCAGCTGTTTGTTACATTATCCTGTGTCCCAGCTGTTTGTTACATTACCCCTGTCCCAGCTGTGTGTTTCATTACCCTGTGTCCCAGCTGTTTGATACATTACCTCCGTTCCACCTGCTTGTTGCATTACCCACTGTCCCAGCTGTTTGTTACATTACCCGCTGTCACAGCTGTTTGTTACATTACGCTGTGTCACAGCTGTTTGTTGCATTACCCAGTCTCCCAGCTGTTTGTTACATGACCCTGTGTCCCAGCTGTTTGTTACATTACCCTCCTCCCAGTTGTTTGTCACATTACCCCCGTCCCAGCTGTTTGTTACATTACCCACTGTCCCAACTGTTTGTTACATTACCCGCTGTCACAGCTGTTTGTTACATTACGCTGTGTCACAGATGTTTGTTGCATTACCCAGTCTCCCAGCTGTTTCTTATATGACCCTGTGTCCCAGCTGTTTGTTACATTACCCTCCTCCCAGATGTTTGTCATATTACCCCCTTTCCCAGCTTTTTGTTATATTACCCCGTCCCAGCTGTTTGCTACATTACCCGCTGTCCCAGCTGTTTGTTACATTACCCTGTATCCCAATGGTTTGTTACATTACCCCCCTGTCCCAGCTGTTTGTTACATTAGCCTGTTTCCCAGCTGTTTGTTACATTACCCTGAGTCACAGTTCTTTGTTATATTACCCCCTGTCCCAGTTGTTTGATACATTACCCCGTTTCCAAGCTGCTTGTTACATTACTCTGTGTGCCAGCTGTTTGTTACATTAGCCCCTGTCCCAGCTGTGTGTTACATTAGCACCTGTCCCAGTTGTTTGTTACATTACCCTTTGTCCCAGCTGTTTGTTACATTAGCCCCTGTCACAGTTCTTTGTTACATTACCCACTGTCCAAGATGTTTGTAACATTAGCCCCTGTCCCAGCTGTTTGTTACAGTATCCTGTGTCCTAGCTGTTTGTTACATTACCCCCTGTCCCAGCTGTCTGTTACATTACCCCCTTTCCCAGCTGTTTGTTACATTACCCTATGTCCCAGCTGTTTGATACATTACCCCCGTCCCAGCTGCTTGTTGCATTCCCCACTGTTCCAGCTGTTTATTACATTACCCGCTGTCACAGCTGTTTGCTACATTACCCTGTATCCCAACGGTTTGTTACATTATCTGCCTGTCCCAGCTGTTTGTTACATTACCCTGTTTCAAAGCTGTTTGTTACATTACCCTGTTTCACAGTTCTTTGTTACATTACCCCCGTCCCAGCTGTTTGTTACATTACCCCCATCCCGCCTGTTTGTTACATTACCCCCTGTCCCAGATGTTTGTTACATTACACTGCGTCCCAGCTGTTTGTTACATTACCCTGTGTCCCAGTTGTTTGTTACATTACTCCCAGTCCCAGCTGTTTGTTACATTACACTGCGTCCCAGCTGCTTTTACATTACCCTGTGTACCAGACGTTTGTGACATTACTCTGTGACCCAGATGTTTGTTACGTTACTCTGTGTCCCAGCTGTTACATTACTTCTTGTCCCAGCTGTTTGTTACATGACCTCCTGTCCCAGATGTTTGTTATATTACCCCCTGTCCAGCAGTTAGTTACATTACCCCTTGTCCCAGCTGTTTGTTACATTACCCTGTGTCCCAGCTGTTTTTTCCATTACCCTGTGTCCCAGCTGTTTGTTACATTACCCTCTGTCACAGTTCTTTGTTACATTACCCCCTGTCCCAGCTGTTTGATACATTACCCCATGTCCCAGCTGTTTGTTACATTACCCTGTGTCCCAGCTGTTTGTTACATTGCTCTGTGTGCCAGCTGTTTGTTACATTAGCCCCTGTCCCAGCTGTTTTTTTACATTATCCTGTGTCACAGCTGTTTGTTACATTACCCCCCGTCCCAGCTGTTTGTTACATTACACTGCGTCCCAGCTGTTTGTTACATTACTCCCTGTCCCAGCTGTTTGTTACATTCTCCTGTGTCCCAGCTGTTTGTTAACTTTCCCCCTGTCCCACCTGCTTTTACATTACACTGTGTCCCAGATGTTTGTTACATTACCCTGTGACCCAGCTGTTTGTTACATTACCTCTTGTCCCAGCTGTTTGGGACATGACCCCCTGTCCCAGCTGTTTGTTACATTCCTCTCCTCCCAGCTGTTTGTCACATTAGCCCCTGTCCCAGCTGTTTGTTCCATTACCCACAGTCCCAGCTGTTTGGGACATGACCCCCTGTCCCAGTTGTTTGTTACATTACCCCCTGTCCCAGGTGTTTGTTATATTACCCCCTGTCACATCTGTTTTTACATTACTCCCTGTCCCAGCTGTTTTTTCCATTACCCTGTTTCTACTCTGTTTGTTACATTACACTCTGTCACAGTTCTTTGTTACATTACCTCCTGTCACAGCTGTTTGATACATTTGCCCCTGTCCCAGCTGTTTGTTACATTATCTGTGTCCCAGCTGTTTGTTTCATTACCCTGTGTCCCAGCTGTTACATTCCCCCTGTCCCACCTGCCTGTTGCATTACCCAGTGTCCCAGCTGTTTGTTACATTACCCCCTGTCCCAGGCTGTTTGTTACATTATCCTGTGTCACAGTTGTTTGTTACATTACCCCCTGTCCCAGCTGTTTTTACATTACTCCCTGTCCCAGCTGTTTTTTCCATTACCCTGTTTCTACTCTGTTTGTTACATTACACTCTGTCACAGTTCTTTGTTACATTACCTCCTGTCACAGCTGTTTGATACATTTGCCCCTGTCCCAGCTGTTTGTTACATTATCCTGTGTGCCAGCTGTTTGTTAAATTATCCTGTGTCCCAGCTGTTTGTTACATTACCCCCTGTCCCAGCTGCTTGTTGTATTACCCACTGTCCCAGCTGTTTGTTACATTACGCTGCGTCACAGCTGTTTGTTGCATTACCCAGTCTCCCAGCTATTTGTTACATGACCCTGTGTCACAGTTTTGTTACGTTATCCCCTGTCCCAGCTGTTTAATACATTACCCCGTTTCCAAGCTGTTTGTGACATTATCCTGTGTCCCAGCTGTTTGTTACATTACCCCCATTCCAGCTGTTTGTTACATTACCCCCTGTCCCAGCTGTTTGTTACATAACCCTGTGTCCCAGCTGTTTGTTACATTACCCCCTGTCCCAGCTGTTTGTTACCTTACCCTGTGTCCCAGCTGTTTGTTACATTACTCCCTGTCCCAGCTGTTTGTTACATTACCCTGTGTCCCAGCTGTTTGTTACATTACCCCCTGTCACATCTGTTTGTTACATTACCCTGTGTCCCAGCTGTTTGTTACATTACCCCCTGTCACATCTGTTTGTTACATTACGCTGTGTCCCAGCTGTTTGTTACATTATCTGTGTCCCAGCTGTTTGTTTCATTACCCTGTGTCCCAGCTGTTACATTCCCCCTGTCCCAGCTGCCTGTTGCATTGCCCAGTGTCACAGCTGCTTGATACATTAGCCCCTGTCCCAGCTGTTTGTTACATTATCCTGTGTCCCAGCTGTTTGTTACATTACCCCCTGTCCCAGCTGTTTGTTACATTACCCCCTGTCTCAGCTGTTTGTTACATTACCCTGTGTCCCAGCTGTTTGATACATTACTCCCTGTCCCAGCTGTTTGTTACATTACCGTGTCCCAGCTGTTTGTTACATTACACTGCATCCCAGCTGTTTGTTACATTATCCTGTGTCCCAGCTGTTTGTTACATTACCCTGTGTCCCAGCTGTTTGTTAAATTACCCCCTGTCCCACCTGATTTTACATGACCCTGTGTCCCAAATGTTTGTTACATTACCCTGTGTCCCAGCTGTTTGTTACATTACCTCTTGTCCCAGCTGTTTGGTACATGACCCCCTGTCCCAGCTGTTTGTTACATTACTCCCTGTCCCAGCTGTTTTTTTCATTACCCTGTGTCTCCTCTGTTTGTTACATTACACTCTGTCACAGTTCTTTGTTACATTATCCCCTGTCACACCTGTTTGATACATTACACTGCGTCCCAGCTGTTTCATACATTACTCTGAGGATGTTTCCAGTCGAGTGGACAAGGGAGAACCAGTTGATGTGGTATATTTGGACTTTCTGAAGGCTTTCGACAAGGTCCCACACAAGAAATTAATGTGCAAAGTTAAAGCACTTGGGATTGGGGGTAGTGTGCTGACATGGATTGAGAACTGGTTGTCAGACAGGAAGCAAAGAGTAGGAGTAAATGGGGACTTTTCAGAATGGCAGGCAGTGACTAGTGGGGTACTGCAAGGTTCTGTGCTGGGGCCCCAGCTGTTTACACTGTATATTAATGATTTAGACGAGGGGATTAAATGTAGTATCTCCAAATTTGCGGATGACACTAAGTTGGGTGGCAGTGTGAGCTGCGAGGAGGATGCTATGAGGCTGCAGAGCGACTTGGATAGGTTAGGTGAGTGGGCAAATGCATGGCAGATGAAGTATAATGTGGATTAATGTGAGGTTATCCACTTTGGTGGTAAAAACAGAGCAACAGACTATTATTTGAATGGTGACAGATTCGGAAAAGGGGAGGTGCAACGAGACCTGGGTGTCATGGTACATTAGTCATTGAAGGTTGGCATGCAGGTCCAGCAGGCGGTTAAGAAAGCAAATGGCATGTTGGCCTTCATAGCGAGGGCATTTGAGTAGAGGGGCAGGGAGGTGTTGCTACAGTTGTACAGGGCCTTGGTGAGGCCACACCTGGAGTATTGTGTACAGTTTTGGTCTCCTAACCTGAGGAAGGACATTCTTGCTATTGAGGGAGTGCAGCGAAGGTTCACCAGACTGATTCCCGGGATGGCGGGACTGACCTATCAAGAAAGACTGGATCAACTGGGCTTGTATTCACTGGAGTTCAGAAGAATGAGAGGTGACCTCATAGAAACGTTTAAAATTCTGACTGGGTTAGACAGGTTAGATGCAGGGAGAATGTTCCCAATGTTGGAGAAGCCCAGAACCAGGGGACACAGTCTAAGGATAAGGGGTAAGCCATTTAGGACCGAGATGAGGAGGAATTTCTTCACCCAGAGAGTGGTGCACCTGTGGAATTCTCTACCACAGAAAGTTGTTGAGGCCAATTCACTAAATATATTCAAAAAGGAGTTAGATGAAGTCCTTACTACTAGGGGAATCAAGGGGTATGGTGAGAAAGCAGGAATGGGATACTGAAGTTGCATGTTCAGCCATGAACTCATTGAATGGCGGTGCAGGCTAGAAGGGCCGAATGGCCTACTCCTGCACCTATTTTCTATTTCTATGTTTCTATTAGCCCATGTCCCACCTGTATGTTACATTACCCTGTGTCCCAGCTGTTTGATACATTACTCCCGTCCCAGCTGCTTGTTGCATTACCCACTGACCCAGCTGTTTGTTACATTATCCGCTGTCACAGCTGTTTGTTACATTACGCTGTGTTACAGCTGTTTGTTGCATTAGCCAGTTTCCCAGCTGTTTCTTACATGACCCTGTGTCCCAGCTGTTTGGTACATTACCCTGTGTCACAGTTCTTTGTTACATTACCCCCTGTCCCAGCTGTTTAATACATTACCCCGTTTCCAAGCTGTTTGTTACATTACCCTGTGTCCCAGCTGTTTGTTACATTACTCTGTGCCAGCTGTTTGTTACATTACCCCCATCCCAGCTGTTTGTTACATTACTCCCTGTCCCAGATGTTTATTACATTACACTGCGTCCCAGCTGTTTGTTACATTACCCCTTGTCCCAGCATTTTGTTAGATTATCCTGTGCCCCAGCTGTTTGTGACATTAGCCCCTGTCCCAGCAGTTTGTTATATTACCCTGTGTCCCAGCTGTTTGATACATTACTTCCTGTCCCAGCTGTTTGTTACATTCCCCTGTGTCCCAGCTGTTTGTTAAATTACCCCCTGTCCCAGCTGCTTTTACATTACCCTGTGCCCCAGCTGTTTGTTGCATTTCCCTGTGTCCCAGCTGTTTGTTACATTAGCCCCTGTCCCAGCTGTTTGTTATATTACCCTGTGTCCCAGCTGTTTGTTACATTACCCTGTGTCACAGTTCTTTGTTACATTACCCACTGTCCAAGCTGTTTGATACATTACCCCGTGTCCCAGCTGTTTGTTACATTGCCCTCTGTCCCATTGTTTGTTACATTACCCCGTCACAGCTTTTTGATACATTATCCTGTGTCCCAGCTGTTTGTTACATTATCCTGTGTCCCAGCTGTTTGTTACATTATCCTGTGTCCCAGCTGTTTGATACATTACCCCCATCCCAGCTGCTTGTTGCATTACTCCCTGTCCCAGATGTTTGTTTCATTACCCTGTGTCCCAGTTGTTTGTTACATTACCCCCTGTGCCAGACGTTTGTGACATTACCCTCTGACCCAGATGTTTGTTACATGACTCTGTGTCCCAGCTGTTTGTTACATTGTCTCATGTCCCAGCTGTTTATTACATGACCCCCTGTCCCAGCTGTTTGTTACATTACCCCCTGTCCCAAATGTTTGTTATATTACCCCCTGTCCCACCTGTTTATTCCATAACCACCTGTCCCAGCTGTTTTTTACATTAGCCCCTGTCCCAGCAGTTAGTTACATTACCCCTTGTCCCAGCTGTTTGTTACATTATCCTGTGTCCCAGCTGTTTGTTACATTATCCTGTGTCCCAGCTGTTTGTTACATTATCCTGTGTCCCAGCTGTTTGATACATTACCCCCATCCCAGCTGCTTGTTGCATTACTCCCTGTCCCAGATGTTTGTTTCATTACCCTGTGTCCCAGTTGTTTGTTACATTACCCCCTGTGCCAGACGTTTGTGACATTACCCTCTGACCCAGATGTTTGTTACATGACTCTGTGTCCCAGCTGTTTGTTACATTGTCTCATGTCCCAGCTGTTTATTACATGACCCCCTGTCCCAGCTGTTTGTTACATTACCCCCTGTCCCAAATGTTTGTTATATTACCCCCTGTCCCACCTGTTTATTCCATAACCACCTGTCCCAGCTGTTTTTTACATTAGCCCCTGTCCCAGCAGTTAGTTACATTACCCCTTGTCCCAGCTGTTTGTTACATTACTCCGTGTCCCAGCTGTTTTTTCCATTACCCTGTGTCCCAGCTGTTTGTTGCGTTACCCTGTGTCCCAGCTGTTTGTTACATTACCCTGTGTCCCAGCTGTTTGTTGCATTACCCAGTGTCCCAGCTGTTTGTTACATTACCTTGTGTCACATTTCTTTGTTACATTACCCACTGTCCAAGCCGATTAATACATTACCCCGTGTCCCAGCTGTTTGTTACATTACCTTCTGTCCCAGCTGTTTGTTACATTACTCCCTGTCCCAGCTGTTTGTTACATTATTCCCTGTCCCAGCTGTTTGTTACATTCCCCTGTGTCCCAGCTGTTTGTTACATTACCCTGTGTCCCAGATGTTTGTTACATTACCCTGTGACCCAGCTGTTTGTTACATTACTCTGTGTGCTTGCTGTTTGTTACATTAGCCTCTGTCCCAGCTCGTTTTTACATTATCTGTGTCCCAGCTGTTTGTTACATTACCCTGTGTCCCAGCTGTTTGTTACATTACTCTGTGTGCCAGCTGTTTGTTACATTAGCCCCGGTCCCAGCTGTTTGTTACATTATCCTGTGTCCCAGCTGTTTGCTACATTACCCCCGTCCCAGCTGCTTGTTGCATTACCCCCTGTCCCAGATGTTTGTTACATTACACTGCGTCCCAGCTGTTTGTTACATTACCCCCGTCCCAACTGTTTGTTACATTACCCTGTGTCCCAGTTGTTTGTTACATTACTCCCTGTCCCAACTGTTTGTTAAAATCCCCTCTGTCCCAGCTGTTTGTTACATTACCCTCCTCCCAGCTGTTTGTCACATTAGCCCCATGTCCCAGCTATTTGTTACATTACCCACAGTCCCAGCTGTTTGTTACATTACCCTGTGTCACAGTTATTTGTTACATTACCCCCTGTCCCAGCTGTTTAATACATTACCCCGTTTCCAAGTTGTTTGTTACATTACCCTGTGTCCCAGCTGTTTGTTACATTACTCTGTGCCAGCTGTTTGTTACATTAGCCCCTTTCCCAGCTGTGTGTTACATTATCCTGTGTCCCAGCTGTTTGTTACATTACCCTGTGTCCCAGCTGTTTGTTACATTAGCCCCTTTCCCAGCTATTTGTTACATTACCCTGTGTCCCAGCTGTTTGTTGAATTACCCTGTGTCCCAGCTGTTGGTTACATTACCCTCGTCCCTGCTGTTTGTTACATTACCCCCTGTCCCAGCTGTTTGTTGCATTACCCTGTGTCCCAGCTGTTTGTTGCATTACCCTGTGTCCCAGCTGTTTATTTCATTACCCCCTGTCCCAGCTCTTTGTTACATTACCCCCTGTCCCAGCTATTTGTTACATTACCCTGTGTCCCAGCTGTTTGTTACATTACCCCCTGTCCCAGCTATTTGTTACATTACCCTGTGTCCCAGCTGTTTGTTACATTACCCCCTGTCCCAGCTATTTGTTACATTACCCTGTGTCCCAGCTGTTTGTTGCATTACCCTGTGTCCCAGCTGTTTGTTACATTACCCTCGTCCCTGCTGTTTGTTACATTACCCCCTGTCCCAGCTGTTTGTTGCATTACCCTGTGTCCCAGCTGTTTGTTTCATTACCCGCTGTCCGTTTCATTACCCCCTGTCCCAGCTCTTTGTTACATTACCCCCTGTCCCAGCTATTTGTTACATTACCCGGTGTCCCAGCTGTTTGTTACATTACCCCCGTCCCAGCTATTTGTTACATTACCCTGTGTCCCAGCTGTTTGTTACATTACCCCCTGTCCCAGCTATTTGTTACATTACCCTGTGTCCCAGCTGTTTGTTACATTACCCTGTGACCCCGCTGTTTTTTACATTACCTCCTGTCTCAGCTGTTTGTTACATTACCCCCTGTCCCAGCTGTTTGTTTCATTACCCGCTGTCCGTTTCATTACCCGCTGTCCCAGATGTTTGTTACATTACACTGTGTCCCGGCTGTTTGTCACATTGTCCTTTGACCCAGCTGTTTATTGAATTACCCTGTGCCGCAGCTGTTTGTTACATTACCCTGTGTCCCAGTTGTTTGTTACATTACTCCCTGTCCCAGCTGTTTGTTAAAATCCCCTCTGTCCCAGCTGCTTTTACATTACCCTGTGTGCCAGACGTTTGTGACATTACCCTCTGACCCAGATGTTTGTTACATTACTCTGTGTCCCAGCTGTTTGTTACATGACCCCCTGTCCCAGCTGTTTGTTACATTACCCCCTGTCCCGGATGTTTGTTATATTACCCCCTGTCCCACCTGTTTATTCCATAACCCCCTGTCCCAGCTGTGTGTTTCATTACCCTGTGTCCCAGCTGTTTGATACATTACCTCCGTTCCACCTGCTTGTTGCATTACCCACTGTCCCAGCTGTTTGTTACATTACCCGCTGTCACAGCTGTTTGTTACATTACGCTGTGTCACAGCTGTTTGTTGCATTACCCAGTCTCCCAGCTGTTTGTTACATGACCCTGTGTCCCAGCTGTTTGTTACATTACCCTCCTCCCAGTTGTTTGTCACATTACCCCCGTCCCAGCTGTTTGTTACATTACCCACTGTCCCAACTGTTTGTTACATTACCCGCTGTCACAGCTGTTTGTTACATTACGCTGTGTCACAGATGTTTGTTGCATTACCCAGTCTCCCAGCTGTTTCTTATATGACCCTGTGTCCCAGCTGTTTGTTACATTACCCTCCTCCCAGATGTTTGTCATATTACCCCCTTTCCCAGCTTTTTGTTATATTACCCCGTCCCAGCTGTTTGCTACATTACCCGCTGTCCCAGCTGTTTGTTACATTACCCTGTATCCCAATGGTTTGTTACATTACCCCCCTGTCCCAGCTGTTTGTTACATTAGCCTGTTTCCCAGCTGTTTGTTACATTACCCTGAGTCACAGTTCTTTGTTATATTACCCCCTGTCCCAGTTGTTTGATACAGTACCCCGTTTCCAAGCTGCTTGTTACATTACTCTGTGTGCCAGCTGTTTGTTACATTAGCCCCTGTCCCAGCTGTGTGTTACATTAGCACCTGTCCCAGTTGTTTGTTACATTACCCTTTGTCCCAGCTGTTTGTTACATTAGCCCCTGTCACAGTTCTTTGTTACATTACCCACTGTCCAAGATGTTTGTAACATTAGCCCCTGTCCCAGCTGTTTGTTACAGTATCCTGTGTCCCAGCTGTTTGTTACATTACCCCCTGTCCCAGCTGTCTGTTACATTACCCCCTTTCCCAGCTGTTTGTTACATTACCCTATGTCCCAGCTGTTTGATACATTACCCCCGTCCCAGCTGCTTGTTGCATTCCCCACTGTCCCAGCTGTTTATTACATTACCCGCTGTCACAGCTGTTTGCTACATTACCCTGTATCCCAACGGTTTGTTACATTATCTGCCTGTCCCAGCTGTTTGTTACATTACCCTGTGTCCCAGTTGTTTGTTACATTACTCCCAGTCCCAGCTGTTTGTTACATTACACTGCGTCCCAGCTGCTTTTACATTACCCTGTGTACCAGACGTTTGTGACATTACTCTGTGACCCAGATGTTTGTTACGTTACTCTGTGTCCCAGCTGTTACATTACTTCTTGTCCCAGCTGTTTGTTACATGACCCCCTGTCCCAGATGTTTGTTATATTACCCCCTGTCCAGCAGTTAGTTACATTACCCCTTGTCCCAGCTGTTTGTTACATTACCCTGTGTCCCAGCTGTTTTTTCCATTACCCTGTGTCCCAGCTGTTTGTTACATTACCCTCTGTCACAGTTCTTTGTTACATTACCCCCTGTCCCAGCTGTTTGATACATTACCCCATGTCCCAGCTGTTTGTTACATTACCCCTGTCCCAGCTGTGTGTTTCATTACCCTGTGTCCCAGCTGTTTGATACATTACCTCCGTTCCACCTGCTTGTTGCATTACCCACTGTCCCAGCTGTTTGTTACATTACCCGCTGTCACAGCTGTTTGTTACATTACGCTGTGTCACAGCTGTTTGTTGCATTACCCAGTCTCCCAGCTGTTTGTTACATGACCCTGTGTCCCAGCTGTTTGTTACATTACCCTCCTCCCAGTTGTTTGTCACATTACCCCGTCCCAGCTGTTTGTTACATTACCCACTGTCCCAACTGTTTGTTACATTACCCGCTGTCACAGCTGTTTGTTACATTACGCTGTGTCACAGATGTTTGTTGCATTACCCAGTCTCCCAGCTGTTTCTTATATGACCCTGTGTCCCAGCTGTTTGTTACATTACCCTCCTCCCAGATGTTTGTCATATTACCCCCTTTCCCAGCTTTTTGTTATATTACCCCGTCCCAGCTGTTTGCTACATTACCCGCTGTCCCAGCTGTTTGTTACATTACCCTGTATCCCAATGGTTTGTTACATTACCCCCCTGTCCCAGCTGTTTGTTACATTAGCCTGTTTCCCAGCTGTTTGTTACATTACCCTGAGTCACAGTTCTTTGTTATATTACCCCCTGTCCCAGCTGTTTGTTACATTACCCTGTTTCAAAGCTGTTTGTTACATTACCCTGTTTCACAGTTCTTTGTTACATTACCCCCGTCCCAGCTGTTTGTTACATTACCCACATCCCGCCTGTTTGTTACATTACCCCCTGTCCCAGCTGTTTGTTACATTACTCCCTGTCCCAGCTGTTTGTTACATTACCCTGTGTCCCAGCTGTTTGTTACATTACCCCCTGTCACATCTGTTTGTTACATTACGCTGTGTCCCAGCTGTTTGTTACATTATCTGTGTCCCAGCTGTTTGTTTCATTACCCTGTGTCCCAGCTGTTACATTCCCCCTGTCCCAGCTGCCTGTTGCATTGCCCAGTGTCACAGCTGCTTGATACATTAGCCCCTGTCCCAGCTGTTTGTTACATTATCCTGTGTCCCAGCTATTTGTTACATTACCCCCTGTCCCAGCTGTTTGTTACATTACCCCCTGTCCCAGCTGTTTGTTACATTACCGTGTCCCAGCTGTTTGTTACATTACACTGCATCCCAGCTGTTTGTTACATTATCCTGTGTCCCAGCTGTTTGTTACATTACCCTGTGTCCCAGCTGTTTGTTAAATTACCCCCTGTCCCACCTGATTTTACATGACCCTGTGTCCCAAATGTTTGTTACATTACCCTGTGTCCCAGCTGTTTGTTACATTACCTCTTGTCCCAGCTGTTTGGTACATGACCCCCTGTCCCAGCTGTTTGTTACATTACTCCCTGTCCCAGCTGTTTTTTTCATTACCCTGTGTCTCCTCTGTTTGTTACATTACACTCTGTCACAGTTCTTTGTTACATTATCCCCTGTCACACCTGTTTGATACATTACACTGCGTCCCAGCTGTTTCATACATTACTCTGAGGATGTTTCCAGTCGAGTGGACAAGGGAGAACCAGTTGATGTGGTATATTTGGACTTTCTGAAGGCTTTCGACAAGGTCCCACACAAGAAATTAATGTGCAAAGTTAAAGCACTTGGGATTGGGGGTAGTGTGCTGACATGGATTGAGAACTGGTTGTCAGACAGGAAGCAAAGAGTAGGAGTAAATGGGGACTTTTCAGAATGGCAGGCAGTGACTAGTGGGGTACTGCAAGGTTCTGTGCTGGGGCCCCAGCTGTTTACACTGTATATTAATGATTTAGACGAGGGGATTAAATGTAGTATCTCCAAATTTGCGGATGACACTAAGTTGGGTGGCAGTGTGAGCTGCGAGAAGGATGCTATGAGGCTGCAGAGCGACTTGGATAGGTTAGGTGAGTGGGCAAATGCATGGCAGATGAAGTATAATGTGGATTAATGTGAGGTTATCCACTTTGGTGGTAAAAACAGAGCAACAGACTATTATTTGAATGGTGACAGATTCGGAAAAGGGGAGGTGCAACGAGACCTGGGTGTCATGGTACATTAGTCATTGAAGGTTGGCATGCAGGTCCAGCAGGCGGTTAAGAAAGCAAATGGCATGTTGGCCTTCATAGCGAGGGCATTTGAGTAGAGGGGCAGGGAGGTGTTGCTACAGTTGTACAGGGCCTTGGTGAGGCCACACCTGGAGTATTGTGTACAGTTTTGGTCTCCTAACCTGAGGAAGGACATTCTTGCTATTGAGGGAGTGCAGCGAAGGTTCACCAGACTGATTCCCGGGATGGCGGGACTGACCTATCAAGAAAGACTGGATCAACTGGGCTTGTATTCACTGGAGTTCAGAAGAATGAGAGGTGACCTCATAGAAACGTTTAAAATTCTGACTGGGTTAGACAGGTTAGATGCAGGGAGAATGTTCCCAATGTTGGAGAAGTCCAGAACCAGGGGACACAGTCTAAGGATAAGGGGTAAGCCATTTAGGACCGAGATGAGGAGGAATTTCTTCACCCAGAGAGTGGTGCACCTGTGGAATTCTCTACCACAGAAAGTTGTTGAGGCCAATTCACTAAATATATTCAAAAAGGAGTTAGATGAAGTCCTTACTACTAGGGGAATCAAGGGGTATGGTGAGAAAGCAGGAATGGGATACTGAAGTTGCATGTTCAGCCATGAACTCATTGAATGGCGGTGCAGGCTAGAAGGGCCGAATGGCCTACTCCTGCACCTATTTTCTATTTCTATGTTTCTATTAGCCCATGTCCCACCTGTATGTTACATTACCCTGTGTCCCAGCTGTTTGATACATTACTCCCGTCCCAGCTGCTTGTTGCATTACCCACTGACCCAGCTGTTTGTTACATTATCCGCTGTCACAGCTGTTTGTTACATTACGCTGTGTTACAGCTGTTTGTTGCATTACCCAGTTTCCCAGCTGTTTCTTACATGACCCTGTGTCCCAGCTGTTTGGTACATTACCCTGTGTCACAGTTCTTTGTTACATTACCCCCTGTCCCAGCTGTTTAATACATTACCCCGTTTCCAAGCTGTTTGTTACATTACCCTGTGTCCCAGCTGTTTGTTACATTACTCTGTGCCAGCTGTTTGTTACATTACCCCCATCCCAGCTGTTTGTTACATTACTCCCTGTCCCAGATGTTTATTACATTACACTGCGTCCCAGCTGTTTGTTACATTACCCCTTGTCCCAGCATTTTGTTAGATTATCCTGTGCCCCAGCTGTTTGTGACATTAGCCCCTGTCCCAGCAGTTTGTTATATTACCCTGTGTCCCAGCTGTTTGATACATTACTTCCTGTCCCAGCTGTTTGTTACATTCCCCTGTGTCCCAGCTGTTTGTTAAATTACCCCCTGTCCCAGCTGCTTTTACATTACCCTGTGCCCCAGCTGTTTGTTGCATTTCCCTGTGTCCCAGCTGTTTGTTACATTAGCCCCTGTCCCAGCTGTTTGTTATATTACCCTGTGTCCCAGCTGTTTGTTACATTACCCTGTGTCACAGTTCTTTGTTACATTACCCACTGTCCAAGCTGTTTGATACATTACCCCGTGTCCCAGCTGTTTGTTACATTGCCCTCTGTCCCATTGTTTGTTACATTACCCCGTCACAGCTTTTTGATACATTATCCTGTGTCCCAGCTGTTTGTTACATTATCCTGTGTCCCAGCTGTTTGTTACATTATCCTGTGTCCCAGCTGTTTGATACATTACCCCCATCCCAGCTGCTTGTTGCATTACTCCCTGTCCCAGATGTTTGTTTCATTACCCTGTGTCCCAGTTGTTTGTTACATTACCCCCTGTGCCAGACGTTTGTGACATTACCCTCTGACCCAGATGTTTGTTACATGACTCTGTGTCCCAGCTGTTTGTTACATTGTCTCATGTCCCAGCTGTTTATTACATGACCCCCTGTCCCAGCTGTTTGTTACATTACCCCCTGTCCCAAATGTTTGTTATATTACCCCCTGTCCCACCTGTTTATTCCATAACCACCTGTCCCAGCTGTTTTTTACATTAGCCCCTGTCCCAGCAGTTAGTTACATTACCCCTTGTCCCAGCTGTTTGTTACATTATCCTGTGTCCCAGCTGTTTGTTACATTATCCTGTGTCCCAGCTGTTTGTTACATTATCCTGTGTCCCAGCTGTTTGATACATTACCCCCATCCCAGCTGCTTGTTGCATTACTCCCTGTCCCAGATGTTTGTTTCATTACCCTGTGTCCCAGTTGTTTGTTACATTACCCCCTGTGCCAGACGTTTGTGACATTACCCTCTGACCCAGATGTTTGTTACATGACTCTGTGTCCCAGCTGTTTGTTACATTGTCTCATGTCCCAGCTGTTTATTACATGACCCCCTGTCCCAGCTGTTTGTTACATTACCCCCTGTCCCAAATGTTTGTTATATTACCCCCTGTCCCACCTGTTTATTCCATAACCACCTGTCCCAGCTGTTTTTTACATTAGCCCCTGTCCCAGCAGTTAGTTACATTACCCCTTGTCCCAGCTGTTTGTTACATTACTCCGTGTCCCAGCTGTTTTTTCCATTACCCTGTGTCCCAGCTGTTTGTTGCGTTACCCTGTGTCCCAGCTGTTTGTTACATTACCCTGTGTCCCAGCTGTTTGTTGCATTACCCAGTGTCCCAGCTGTTTGTTACATTACCTTGTGTCACATTTCTTTGTTACATTACCCACTGTCCAAGCCGATTAATACATTACCCCGTGTCCCAGCTGTTTGTTACATTACCTTCTGTCCCAGCTGTTTGTTACATTACTCCCTGTCCCAGCTGTTTGTTACATTATTCCCTGTCCCAGCTGTTTGTTACATTCCCCTGTGTCCCAGCTGTTTGTTACATTACCCTGTGTCCCAGATGTTTGTTACATTACCCTGTGACCCAGCTGTTTGTTACATTACTCTGTGTGCTTGCTGTTTGTTACATTAGCCTCTGTCCCAGCTCGTTTTTACATTATCTGTGTCCCAGCTGTTTGTTACATTACCCTGTGTCCCAGCTGTTTGTTACATTACTCTGTGTGCCAGCTGTTTGTTACATTAGCCCCGGTCCCAGCTGTTTGTTACATTATCCTGTGTCCCAGCTGTTTGCTACATTACCCCCGTCCCAGCTGCTTGTTGCATTACCCCCTGTCCCAGATGTTTGTTACATTACACTGCGTCCCAGCTGTTTGTTACATTACCCCCGTCCCAACTGTTTGTTACATTACCCTGTGTCCCAGTTGTTTGTTACATTACTCCCTGTCCCAACTGTTTGTTAAAATCCCCTCTGTCCCAGCTGTTTGTTACATTACCCTCCTCCCAGCTGTTTGTCACATTAGCCCCATGTCCCAGCTATTTGTTACATTACCCACAGTCCCAGCTGTTTGTTACATTACCCTGTGTCACAGTTATTTGTTACATTACTCCCTGTCCCAGCTGTTTAATACATTACCCCGTTTCCAAGCTGTTTGTTACATTACCCTGTGTCCCAGCTGTTTGTTACATTACTCTGTGCCAGCTGTTTGTTACATTAGCCCCTTTCCCAGCTGTGTGTTACATTATCCTGTGTCCCAGCTGTTTGTTACATTACCCTGTGTCCCAGCTGTTTGTTGCATTACCCTGTGTCCCAGCTGTTTGTTACATTATCCTCGTCCCTGCTGTTTGTTACATTACCCCCTGTCCCAGCTGTTTGTTGCATTACCCTGTGTCCCAGCTGTTTGTTTCATTACCCGCTGTCCGTTTCATTACCCCCTGTCCCAGCTCTTTGTTACATTACCCCCTGTCCCAGCTATTTGTTACATTACCCGGTGTCCCAGCTGTTTGTTACATTACCCCCGTCCCAGCTATTTGTTACATTACCCTGTGTCCCAGCTGTTTGTTACATTACCCCCTGTCCCAGCTATTTGTTACATTACCCTGTGTCCCAGCTGTTTGTTACATTACCCTGTGACCCCGCTGTTTTTTACATTACCTCCTGTCTCAGCTGTTTGTTACATTACCCCCTGTCCCAGCTGTTTGTTTCATTACCCGCTGTCCGTTTCATTACCCGCTGTCCCAGATGTTTGTTACATTACACTGTGTCCCGGCTGTTTGTCACATTGTCCTTTGACCCAGCTGTTTATTGAATTACCCTGTGCCGCAGCTGTTTGTTACATTACCCTGTGTCCCAGTTGTTTGTTACATTACTCCCTGTCCCAGCTGTTTGTTAAAATCCCCTCTGTCCCAGCTGCTTTTACATTACCCTGTGTGCCAGACGTTTGTGACATTACCCTCTGACCCAGATGTTTGTTACATTACTCTGTGTCCCAGCTGTTTGTTACATGACCCCCTGTCCCAGCTGTTTGTTACATTACCCCCTGTCCCGGATGTTTGTTATATTACCCCCTATCCCACCTGTTTATTCCATAACCCCCTGTCCCAGCTGTTTGTTACATTAGCCCCTGTCCCAGCAGTTAGTTACATTACCCCCTGTCCCAGCTGTTTGTTACATTACCCAGTGTCCCAGCTGTTTGTTACATTACCCCCTGTCCCAGCTGTTTGTTACATTACCCTGTGTCCCAGCTGTTTGTTACATTACCCCCTGTCCCAGCTATTTGTTACATTACCCTGTGTCCCAGCTGTTTGTTGCATTACCCTGTGTCCCAGCTGTTTGTTACATTACCCTCGTCCCTGCTGTTTGTTGCATTACCCCCTGTCCCAGCTGTTTGTTGCATTACCCTGTGTCCCAGCTGTTTGTTGCATTACCCTGTGTCCCAGCTGTTTGTTACATTACCCTGTGTCCCAGCTATTTGTTACATTACCCTGTGTCCCAGCTATTTGTTACATTACCCTGTGTCCCAGCTGTTTGTTGCATTACCCTGTGTCCCAGCTGTTTGTTACATTACCCTCGTCCCTGCTGTTTGTTGCATTACCCCCTGTCCCAGCTGTTTGTTGCATTACCCTGTGTCCCAGCTGTTTGTTGCATTACCCTGTGTCCCAGCTGTTTGTTACATTACCCTGTGTCCCAGCTGTTTGTTACATTACCCTGTGTCCCCGCTGTTCTTTACATTACCTCCTGTCCCAGCTGTTTGTTTCATTACCCGCTGTCCCAGATGTTTGTTACATTACACTGTGTCCCGGCTGTTTGTCACATTGTCCTTTGACCCAGCTGTTTGTTGAATTACCCTGTGCCCCAGCTGTTTAATACATTACCCTGTTTCCCAGCTGTTTGTTGCAATACCCTGTGTCTCAGCTGTTTGTTACATTACCCTGTGTCCCGGCTGTTTGTAACATTGCCCTTTGTCCCAGCTGTTTGTTGAATTACCCTGTGCCCCAGCTGTTTGTTACATTACCCTGTTTCCCAACTGTTTGTTGCAATACCCTGTGTCCCAGTTGTTTGTTACATTGCCCTTTGTCCCAGCTATTTGTTGAATTACCCTGTTTCCCAGCTGTTTGTTGCAATACCCTGTGTCCCGGCTGTTTGTAACATTGCCCTTTGTCCCAGCTGTTTGTTGAATTACCCTGTGCCCCAGCTGTTTGTTACATTACCCTGTTTCCCAACTGTTTGTTGCAATACCCTGTGTCCCAGTTGTTTGTTACATTGCCCTTTGTCCCAGCTATTTGTTGAATTACCCTGTTTCCCAGCTGTTTGTTGCAATACCCTGTGTCCCGGCTGTTTGTAACATTGCCCTTTGTCCCAGCTGTTTGTTGAATTACCCTGTGCCCCAGCTGTTTGTTACATTACCCTGTTTCCCAACTGTTTGTTGAAATACCCTGTGTCCCAACTGTTTGTTACATTACCCTGTGCCCCAGCTATTTATTACATTAGCTCCTGCCCCAGCTGTTTGTTACATTACTCCCTGTCCCAGCTGTTTGCTACATTACCCTGTGTCCCAGCTGTTTGTTACATTACCCCCTGTCTGTAAGGGGTGGTTTGCAGGTGGTCAGCTTTCCCTTCTGACCTTATATGAGCGGTTCCGAATCGCTCCCACACCCTTTATTCTAGACACTGGTATTATGAAGGGATTGTGACAGACTTGGACAGACAATCGGTTTCAAGGTAGGAAGCAGATATGGCTTTATTGTGTTTAAAAAGAAGTAAAAGACACACCTTTAATAACACACACACACCAATACATACTGAGGGGTACAACACATTGAATAAATTATCCAATTACAGTCTGTGGGGAAAAGAATACAGCTTAAACTCTAAATGGGGTAAAGAGGAGAATGCAGATACATTTACACAAGTTATCCCAGCCTCCCTCCTCCCAATTCCCCTAACTAACGAAGTTATAGCTCTGGGGGGTTCAGGGGCTATGCTCACCAATCCCTTTTGACAGTTGCTGGTGAATCGCGGTTTCGGGGTTTGCTGCACTTGGCCTTCTCGGCGAGCCGTACCCCGGTCGGAGGAGAGGACTTCGGACTGCGTAGTCTTCGGTTGGGGTGCGTCCGTTGATGCGGTAAGTTGCGTTTTGGATGTATGGGGTAAATACCCACTTTCTTTGGTTAGGAATAGTTTTAGTTAGTCCTTTTTGGTAATTTCTCAGCCGTTGGTCGTTCCGAAGTAGATTGTAGAGTGGAAATAAATGTCAATTCTTCGGTTTTTGCTGAGTTGGTTTTGGTTGGTCGTTTCGCTGGTTGTCAATTTGGTTGCTGACAACCTTCCGTTTCGTGGGCCTCGTGCTCCGTCAGTTCTTGATGAGTTCTGGTAGTTTCCTTCTCTGCTCCATTTCTTCACTCCCCAGCTCCGGCTGCTTGTGTCTGTGCTCTGCTTCTCTCCTGTCTTCTGCTAGTTTCTGTGTTCTGCTCGTCTGCGTGCTGCTCCTTGCTGGTCTTTCCTTGTAAAACTGGGGGATAGATATATTCCAAAAAAAGGCTCCGTTATCTCCCATCAGATCTCTTGGGCTCTGTTTAAACTGTACTGTCCACTGATTTTCAAATGTCTCCTTTGTCAGCAGTAACTCGATTAGGGTGTGAGAATGTGCTATCACTGGTTATGCATTGTTTTAGAATTGTCCAGTTTCTTGACCATGATTTCCATTGTGCTTGATTGGGTAATTCGATTATCTCTTAGAGGGTGAATAGTTCCCCCAGACAGTCTGGGGTCTTTAATACACGAATTTGGCCCCACCTCCTGTATTTGGTAACTTTTTTTTTGCAGCCAAAATGTTGTAGAATCTTAAAATTGATATGCTCCTTCCCATAGATGTTTAGGGGATCGCTAGCTTCTGTAATTTAGGTCCATTTTGAATTCCCTTTCCTATGAGTCCAAACACTGGGGGGGGGGGGGGGGTCTCCATGAATGCATCCCCTTTTATCCCCCGCAGGCTTCGTCTGCCCCTTTAAACTCATTTTAAAAGCCCAGAAAGGGATTCTTCTCCTCTGCAGGGGAAAGGTACCTGGAATCTTTTAGAGATATTGGTAAATTCTACATTCCCCCTTGTGATACCATATCACTTATGGTATCATTCTTTGAGGTGAGCAAAGTTCCTGACTCCCAAGAGATAACCTTCCCCATAAATTAGCTAAACTAATACCCAAAATGCATTGCACTTATGCAACATCACCATAGATGCACACTTTTCCCTTTACAGGTATAAACTTTTTACATTTATACCCTCCCAGCTTGGAGGGGGTTCAATCACTACAATTGCATTTCAGCACAGTTACATTTCATTTCAGTTACATTATATTCACCAGCATATAGGCAACGTACAACACATTACAGAAGGAAAAACATAGATTAAACAACATCAATTGGTCTCCTGGTAATGTCTGGATCCTGCCCTTGAGAACTGCTCTCAGGCTGGCTGACACACAAGACAAACTCAAAATAATCACCTAAACATTACTGCAATATTACCCTCAATTTTAAACTAAACCTTAAAATATCCTTAAACTAAAATTAGAGCTATGTACAGCCGCCACCGGTCTCTGGGTGGCCTGGTTAGTCCCTGTCAGGCCCATGCCTTGTGCGGCCTGATAGCCGCCTGGATGCTAGGGTTTCCCCGCAGCCGGTGAGCTGGAGACCCTTGTGTCTGGGACAGCTCGTTGCTACTGCTCCTGTGAGACCCTCACCGCTGGAGGCGGCTGGCTGGTGGTCCCTACTCTGAGCGGCCTCTGTACTTCTGACCTTCGGCCTTTCCTGTCGGGCTGCCCTTCTCCTAGGGTAGAATCGCTGAGGCTCAGATGCCGGTGACCACGGTATCTTTGGCTGTGGTGTACGGAGGGTCCTTCTCAGGGCTTGGGTTACTGGGGGTGCGTCCGAATCCCAAACGATGGGTGAGATAGCCCCTCCAGTACTGCAATTCACCGCCCCTATAGGCACGGTTTCTGAGCCTGCCACATTCCCTGTGGGCCCTCCACCGTCGGGGGCGGCCAACGGAGGGTCCCTGTCCTGAGGACGGTTCACCCCTCCCGGCTGCCCTCTGTGCTTGGCTGAACCTGGGTTGTACAGCTTGCACTGGTTGATGTGGAACCACTTAGTACGGCGGGGCAGCTTTATGGTATAGACCATCGGGCTTGCCTTGTCCACAATGCTGTATGGCCTCATATATAATGCTTCAAAAACCCTGACCCGAGCATAGTTCCTCACCATGACCTGGTCCCCTATCTCCCATTCGTGGTGTTTGCTGGGTTCTAGCAGCAATCGGTTCCCCTGATGCTGTCTGCCCATGTTACTAGCAGCCTGCCAGTGGATCTATTTGAGGTGTTCAAACAGGTTCCTGACAAACCGGTCCCGGTTCACCTCTCTGAGCTGACCTTCTGTGAGCACCGGGGCTAGGACATGGGTGGGGGTCCGCATGATCCGGCCAGTCATGAGCTCGTGTGGGGAATACCCGGTGCTCTTTGACTGGCTAGCTCGGATCCCCATTAGGACCAATGGTAAGACCTCCACCCACTTTTGGGGTGAGTCTCCCGTTTCCTTCCGCAGCCTTTCTTTAATGGTGCGGTATAAACGCTCTACAATACCCGATGACTGTGGATTGTGGGCAACGTGCCATTTCCCCTCAATGCCGAGCACCTTAAGGGTTGCCTGCATTGCCTGCCCGGTGAAATGGCTCCCCTGGTCCGACTCCACATACTGTGGGAGTCCCCACCGGGAGAACACTTCCCTCACTAGAATCTTAGCTGTCCCTAGTGTGGTGGCTGTTCGGCAGGGGAAGGCTTCAACCCATTTTGAGAACGGGTCCACCAGGACTAGACAGTATTTGTAGCCTCCCTGGGCGGTGGGTAGGGGCCCGATGTAGTCAATTTGGATTGACTGCCATGGTCCCTCCACCCTCCTGACTTGTCCTAGGGACACCTTCCTTTTCTGGGGGTCAGGGTTGTTCGCAGCACACACCAGGCAGTTCGCACAGAACTCGCGGACGTCCTCCCTGAGTCCCGGCCACCATCCTGCCTGTTCCACCCGTGCCAGGTGGTCTCAGGCCCGGGGTGTCCCGCTCCTGGACCCTCAAGGGCCAGTTTTAGGAATTCCCTCTGGTGCTGCTGGGCCAGACCCATTGTCCCTCTTTAAACAGCATGCCTTCCTTAACGGTAATGGTTGCTGTGCCGTACGGACCTTCTACTCTCTCTCCTCTAGCTAGCGCTTTCAGGACTGAGTCCTGTGCCTGAACTGTTTTTAAGTCCGGGGCCAAAGCTATCCCTGTACTCTCTGCTGCCCTGTTCTTATTCTTGACCGCTGCTATGTGGCCGGTGTCATAGGGGTCCCAGAACTTTCCCATGCGGGCACCTTCTTTGGCCAGTTTGTCAGCCTGTTGGTTTCCCTCTGCAAGGGGGTTCGGTGTTTGAATGGGCCTTCACCTTATGTATGTAAACCTTTCCTTCTTCCCCCACCGCTGTCATGATTTTCTCCAGCAGGGGCTTGATTGCCAGGGGTCTCCCGTCAGCGGACGTATATCCGCGACGGGACCAGATAGCCAGGTACTCCGTACATGAATTGCAGGTGAACATACTGTCCGAGAAAATCGTGTACGGGGTAGGGAATTCTCCGGGGTGGGTCACCACGTACATTACAGCGGACAGTTCAGCGTGCTGGGCGCTCATGGTGCTGGGGAGCTTGATTGCCAGGGCAATACCTGCCCTTGGGTCATAGACTCCGCAACCAGTGAGTCGTTGGCCAGCAGATACCGTGCTGGACCCATCCACGTAGATATCCCGGCCTGTAGGGTGTAACCCCGCCTGAAGGCCAATGTTTACCTCCCATACCCCTTCTATGGAGCACCTGTGGGCTTTCCCTGGGTAGATTAGGTTGGCTGCGAGCCTTGGATCGTGGGTGCCTTCTACTCTGAGGTCCATCTGGGAGAGGAGCAGGGTCCAGCGAGCAATGCGGGCACTGCTCACCGTCCCGTCCTTAATCCTCCCATCTAGGAGCATCTGATTAGGTGTGTGGTGGGTTAGGAGTGTTCGAGGAGACCCTCCCGTGAAGATCAAGGATCTTTTCTCACTGCACAATGTGTGGCTAGGAGGTATCTCTCACAGTTGGAGTACCCCTTCTCCACATCTGTGAGGATCCTGGAGGAGTAAACCACCGGTCTCAGCTGGTCGTGCCGCTCTTGAAGCAGCACTGAGCTCAAACTGTCCCCGCTGGCTGCCATCTCCAGGAAAAACTCCTTTCCTACATCTATCGCTCCCAAGGCTGGCGCGGTCTGCAAGTCCTTCTTGAGCTGATTAAATGCTGCCTCGCAACCCTCATCCCAGTCCCACTCTACACCCTTGTGTAGGAGCCTGAGCAGAGGGGCTGCGGTGGCTGCATAATTCTCAATGAAATCTCTGCAGTACCCGGTGAGCCCTAGAAAGGATCTTACCCCTGTCACTGTGTTGGGGGCTGGTAACTCCTGTACTGCCTCCCTTCTAGCCTTGTCTTTCCCCAGTGCGCACAGTCAGCGCCAGGAATTTGACTTCCTTCTGGCCGATCTGTGCCTTCTTGGGGTTTACTTTAAACCCTTCTTCTTTTAGCAGCTCCAGCAGCTCAGCCAGCAGTGGGCCATGCTCTTCCCCCTGATCGGTGAACAGAAGCAGGTCATCCACATACTGCACTAACTGCTGGGGTCTGCTAAAGCCCTTTAAACAGTTCGCCATACATTGGTGAAAAATGCTGGGACTATTGTGGAAGCTTTGGGGAAGACAGTTCCATGTGTATTGTTGGCCCTTAAAGGTAAAGGCGAACTTGTACTGGTCCTCCCGTTTTAAAGGAATGGACCAGAACCCATTTGAAATGTCCAGCACCGTGAAAGTGGTCGCAGATGCTGGAATACTCCCTATGAGATGTGCTACGGCTGCTACAGTGGGTGCACAGGCAGGGATATTCTTATTTAGTACTCGATAGTCCACGGTGGCCCTCCATGAGTTGTCCAGTTTCTTAACCGGCCACAATGGAGAGTTCACATGGGTTGCTATCGGTCTTAACACCCCTTGCTCTACCAGTGATCCCAGCGCCGTTGTCAGGTCTGCCTCTGCCTCCCTGGGGAAGCTATATTGCTTTTGTGGTCGGGTCATGGGGTCCCCTACTATACTAACTTCCACCCCCGTTACCCTACCACAGTCATGTTTGTGGGTGGCAAATGCTGTAAGATGTGCCCGGACATATGCCTGGTACTCCACTGGGGTGTTACTGACCAGTAATTCCAAGTCATAACCCTCCTTTGGCTTCATGGTACACAATGTTCCCTTGGCCCCTTTTTCTGGGATCACCGCCACCTCACCTTCCCTGTCAGTCACTATGGCTCCTCATAGACAGTGGTTCCTGAGATGTACTAGGATCTGGTGGCCAATGATAAAATCAGCCCCCAGGATCCCTTTTCTCTTCTGCTCCCATTTCATCAGGACACACTTCCATTTGGTTTTGAGTGTCCCTAACTGAATGGTGAGCGGGATGGAAAACGAACCAGTTTGCTCATTGCCTGTGAACCCCACTAGACTGTACGGGACCCTGTTCGATAGAGGTGATGTAGCTGGGTTATCTGCATATACAAGGGTGCTGGAAGCACCAGTATCGAGCAGGTAGGTCCCTTTCACTTTCTCCACCTCCATCGTAACGCACGGTCTCTTCCAGGCATCGTACTCTAGGGAACACAGGTACACAGGCTGCACTGGCCTTAGTCATGCATCTGGGTGGGTTGGAGCAGAGGGTTTTACCGTACCGGCTACTGGACCGATTGCGAAAGCTACTGCTCCCTGTCCGTTTATGAGTGTCTGTAGGGCGGCTATGAGTGTTTCATATGTGTCGGGTGTTCCTGCCCTGGCCTTACGGGCTGGGGCTGGAGTGGCCTTTCCCTTAGTCTCTTTCCAGGGGTTCCTGCAATCCTTCCTCCAGTGCCCACTTTTCCCACACCCAAAACACTGGCCCCCTTTGTGGGGAGGGTTCCCACCTTCCTGATGCCACTCTCTCTTGCCTTGGCTGGGTTTAATCTCATGGATCCTCCCTTTAGAGGAGGGTTCCTCTGTCCCTCTACCGTTCCGGTAAGCCAGTGTCAACTGTCTGACCACTGTCTCCTCGGTGGTTCTGGGATCTCTTGGATCGAACCAGACCTCGGTCTTTGCCTTTATCCAGGTAAGCTGTTTGCCACCAGGCTGCGGAGCCAGTGAGCCAGCTCGTTAGGGTTCAGGTGGGCCTGGTCAAGAACCCCACTACAGGCCCTTTCGTAGACCGGCCACAACCTGTCAGCGAAAGCCTGTGGAGTCTCCCCATCGAGCTGCACTGTTTTCTCCACTCCCGTCGTTCATACCCATGGCCTCTAGAACCTCCTCCTTAACCGTAGCGTACGTGTTTCGCCCCTTTCTGCTGTCTGCAGAGAGGGAATGGCACAGCTTGGTGTCTAGCGAGAAGAGCAACAGCTTAGCCTGCTCTGAATCATCGCACCCGTTAATATCCCCTGTGTGTTCCACTTCCAGGAAGTGTACCGAGGGATCCCCCTGTTGGGTGAGCTTACTTAGGTGGCCTATCATAGCCCTCAGTTTTTGGGTGTTGTGGGGGACTACGAAGTTGCTTTCTAGGGGTCCTGCTGCCCCATTGGCATCAGGCGGGCCAAACTTCTGCTGCATTGGCCCTGGTTCCGGCCCTTCTTGTATTGGCTCGCCCTCTTCCCCCTGCTGCCAAGCTGAGTTAAAACTCGGGGCTGCCGGTGTTGGTAGTTTGCAATCCTTGCCTGCCCCGCACTCTGGCTGACACCCCTGCTGCCCTGGGCCATTCCTGGAAGCTGCAGGCGGTGACTGAGGGGTTTCTCTTTGCCCAACCAAGTGTTCCTGGGCTAAACCCAGGTTTATCAGACACACCATGCCTTTAGCCCAGGATAGAGCAAGGTTCAAGCTTTGGATCTGCTGCTGGCAGGGGCCGTGGTCTCCTGCCTCAAATTCCCTGGCACTGGCTACCTTATAGGCTACCTGAATGTCTCTCACCCTCTCCCCGTACTCTTTAACTTGCTTGGTGAGGCAGGAATTCTCTTCCCGCAATGCCAGCTTGCTATTCTTGGCTTCAATAATCTGACATTGTAAACGGTCCAGTTGGGTTTTGTGCCTTTCTTTAGTGAGTTCTCTACTTTCCTTTTAACTGTCCCACCTCTGTCCACAGCCTTTCCCTGACTGTGGCCCTTGCGCTGGACCTCTCTTCTGCCTGTCTCAATACTCCCTTTAATTTCTCATTCTCCTCATCTAGAAGCCGGATCTGTTGCTGAAGGCAAATTAGCCAAATGGCTTTCTCTATCGACCTTTTATGGTCCTTGCTCTCAGTCCATTGAGCTGCAGCATCTTCTGGACGCTCAGCATACAATAGATCGAGTGCCCACTCCTTAGCCACATTTACCCTCTTAAACACATACGAGGAAATCCCCTCTTCCATTTTGCTTCGTTTCCTGAAACCAGTCTCTCTCTTATCACGTCCCTTGTACCAGTGTCCCATCTGGGTCGCCATTATGTAAGGGGTGGTTTGCAGGGGGTCAGCTTTCCCTTCTGACCTTATATGAGCGGTTCCAAATCACTCCCACACCCTTGGTTCTAGACACTGGAATTATGAAGGGACTGTGACAGACTTGGACAGACAATCGGTTTCAAGGTAGGAAGCAGGTATGGCTTTATTGTGTTTACAAGGAAGTAAAAGACACACCTTTAATAACACACACAGACCAATACACACTGAGGGGTACAACACATTGAATAAATTTTCAAATTACAGCCTGTGGGGAAAAGAATACAGCTTAAACTCTAAATGGGGTAAAAAGGCGAATGCAGATACATTTACACAAGTTATCCCAGCCTCCCTCCTCCCAATTCCCCTAACTAACGAAGTTATAGCTCTGGGGGGTTCAGGGGCTATGCTCACCAATCCCTTTTGACAGTTGCTGGTGAATCACGGTTTCGGGGTTCGCTACACTTGGCCTTCTCGGCGAGCCGTACCCCGGTCGGAGGAGAGGACTTCGGACTGCGTAGTCTTCGGTTGGGGTGCGTCCGTTGATGCGGTAAGTTGCGTTTTGGATGTATGGGGTAAGTACCCACTTTCTTTGGTTAGGAATAGTTTAGTTCATCCCTTTTGGTAATTTCTCACCCGTTGGTCGTTCCGAAGTAGATTGTAGAGTGGAAATAAATGTCAATTCTTCGGTTTTTGCTGAGTTGGTTTTGGTTGGTCGTTTCGCTGGTTGGTCGTTTCGCTGGTTGTCAATTTGGTTGCTGACAACCTTCCGTTTCGTGGGCCTCGTGCTCCGTCAGTTCTTGATGAGTTCTGGTAGTTTCCTTCTCTGCTCCATTTCTTCACTCCCCAGCTCTGGCTGCTTGTGTCTGTGCTCTGCTTCTCTCCTGTCTTCTGCTAGTTTCTGTGTTCTGCTCGTCTGCGTGCTGCTCCTTGCTGGTCTTTCCTTGTAAAACTGGGGGATAGATATATTCCAAAAAAAAGGCTCCGTTATCTCCCATCAAATCTCTTGGGCTCTGTTTAAACTGTACTGTCCACTGATTTTCAAATGTCTCCTTTGTCAGCAGTAACTCGATTAGGGTGTGAGAATGTGCTATCACTGGTTTTGCATTGTTTTAGAATTGTCCAGTTTCTTGACCATGATTTCCATTGTGCTTGATTGGGTAATTCGATTATCTCTTAGAGGGTGAATAGTTCCCCAGACAGTCTGGGGTCTTTAATACACGAATTTGGCCCCACCTCCTGTATTTGGTAACACTTTTTTTTTGCAGCCAAAATGTTGTAGAATCTTAAAATTGATATGCTCCTTCCCATAGATGTTTAGGGGATCTCAAGCTTCTGTAATTTAGGTCCATTTTGAATTCCCTTTCCTATGAGTCCAAACACTGGGGGGGGGGGGGTCTCCATGAATGCATCCCCTTTTATCCCCCGTAGACTTCGTCTGCCCCTTTAAACTCATTTTAAAAGCCCAGAAAGGGATTCTTCTCCTCTGTAGGGGAAAGGTACCTGGAATCTTTTAGAGATATTGGTAAATTCTACATCTCCCAGCTGTTTGTTTCATTCCCCGCTGTCCCAGCTGTTTGTTGCAGTACCCTGTGTGTCAGCTGTTTGTTACATTACCCTGTGTCCCAGCTGTTTGTTACATTACCCTGTTTCCCGGCTGTTTGTTACTTTACGCTGTGTCCCAGCTGTTTGTTGCATTACGCTGTGGCCCAGATGTTTGTTACATTACACTGTGTCCTGGCTGTTTGTAACATTGTCCTTTGACCCAGCTGCTGGTTGAATTACCCTGTGCCCCAGCTGTTTGTTACATTACCCTGTTTCCCAGCTGTTTGTTGCAGTACCCTGTGTCCCAGCTGTTTGTAACATTGCCCTTTGTCCCAGCTGTTTGTTGAATTACCCTGTGCCCCAGCTGTTTGTTACATTACCCTGTGTCCTGGCTGTTTGTTACATTACCCTGTGTCCCAACTGTTTGTTACATTACCCTGTGCCCCAGCTATTTATTACATTAGCTCCTGTCCCAGCTGTTTGTTACATTCCCCCCTGTCCCAGCTGTTTGCTACATTACCCTGTGTCCCAGCAGTTTGTTACATTACCCCCTGTCCCAGCTGTCTGTTTCATTCCCCGCTGTCCCAGCTGTTTGTTACATTACCATGTGTCCCAGCTGTGTGTTACATTACCCTGTGTCCCAGCTGTTTGTTACATTACCCTGTGTCCCAGCTGTTTGTTGCATTACCCTGTTTCCCGGCTGTTTGTTACATTACGCTGTGTCCCAGCTGTTTGTTGCATTACGCTGTGGCCCAGCTGTTTGTTACATTACCCCCTGACCCAGCTGTTTGTTACATTACCCTGTGTCGCTCCTGTTTGTTACATTACCCCCTGTCACTGCTGTTTGTTGCATTGCTCATTGTCCCATCTGTTTGTTACATTACCCTGTGTCCCAGCTGTTTGTTACATTACCCCCTGTCCCAGCTGTTTTCTACATTACCCTGTGTCCCAGCTGTTTGTTACATTATCATGTGTCCCAGCTGTGTGTTACATTACCCTGTGTCCAAGCTATAGAAACATAGAAAATAGGTGCAGGAGTAGGCCATTCGGCCCTTCTAGCCTGCACCGCCATTCAATGAGTTCATGGCTGAACATTCAACTTCAGTACCCCATTCCTGCTTTCTCGCCATACCCCTTGATCCCCCTAGTAGTAAGGACCTCATCTAACTCCTTTTTGAATATATTTAGTGAATTGGCCTCAACTACTTTCTGTGGTAGAGAATTCCACAGGTTCACCACTCTCTGGGTGAAGAAGTTCCTCCGCATCTCGGTCCTAAATGGCTTACCCCTTATCCTTAGACTGTGACCTCTGGTTTTGGACTTCCCCAACATTGGGAACATTCTTCCTGCATCTAACCTGTCTAACCCCGTCAGAATTTTAAATGTTTCTATGAGGTCCCCTCTCATTCTTCTGAACTCCAGTGAATACAAGCCCAGTTGATCCAGTCTTTCTTGATAGGTCAGTCCCGCCATCCCGGGAATCAGTCTGGTGAACCTTCGCTGCACTCCCTCAATAGCAAGAATGTCCTTCCTCAGGTTAGGAGACCAAAACTGTACACAATACTCCAGGTGTGGCCTCACCAAGGCCCTGTACAATTGTAGCAACACCTCCCTGACCTTGTACTCAAATCCCCTCGCTATGAAGGCCAACATGCCATTTGCTTTCTTAACCGCCTGCTGGACCTGCATGCCAACCTTCAATGACTGATGTACCACGACACCCAGGTCTCTTTGCACCTCCCCTTTTCCTAATCTGTCACCATTCAGATAATAGTCTGTCTCTCTGTTTTTACCACCAAAGTGGATAACCTCACATTTATCCACATTATACTTCATCTGCCATGCATTTGCCCACTCACCTAACCTATCCAAGTCGCTCTGCAGCCTCACAGCATCCTCCTCGCAGCTCACACTGCCACCCAATTTAGTGTCATCCGCAAATTTGGAGATATTACATTTAATCCCCTCATCTAAATCATTAATGTACAGTGTAAACAGCTGGGGCCCCAGCACAGAACCTTGCGGTACCCCACTAGTCACTGCCTGCCATTCTGAAAAGTACCCATTTACTCCTACTCTTTGCTTCCTGTCTGACAACCAGTTCTCAATCCATGTCAGCACACTACCCCCAATCCCATGTGCTCTAACTTTGCACATCAATCTCTTGTGTGGGACCTTGTCGAACGCCTTCTGAAAGTCCAAATATACCACATCAACTGGTTCTCCCTTGTCCACTCTACTGGAAACATCCTCAAAAAATTCCAGAAGATTTGTCAAGCATGATTTCCCTTTCACAAATCCATGCTGACTTGGACCTATCATGTCACCTCTTTCCAAATGCACTGCTATGACATCCTTAATAATTGATTCCATCATTTTACCCACTACCGATGTCAGGCTGACCGGTCTATAATTCCCTGTTTTCTCTCTCCCTCCTTTTTTAAAAAGTGGGGTTACATTGGTTACCCTCCACTCTATAGGAACTGATCCAGAGTCAATGGAATTTGTTACATTACCCTGTGTCCCAGCTGTTTGTTACATTACCCTGTGTCCCAGCTGTTTCTACATTACCCTGTGTCCCAGCTGTCTGTTGCATTACCCTGTGTCCCAGCTGTTTCTACATTATCCTGTGTCCCAGCTGTTTGTTACATTACCCCATGTCCCAGCTGTTTGTTACATTACCCCCTATCCCAGCTGTTTTGTACATTCCCCTGTGTCCCAGCTGTTTTGTACATTCCCCTGTGTCCCAGCTGTTTTGTACATTCCCCTGTGTCCCAGCTGTTTGGTACATTCCCCTGTGTCCCAGCTGTTTGGTACATTCCCCTGTGTCCCAGCTGTTTGGTACATTTCCCTGTGTCCCAGCTGTTTGGTACATTCCCCTGTGTCCCAGCTGTTTGGTACATTCCCCTGTGTCCCAGCTGTTTGGTACATTACCCTGTGTCCCAGTTGTTTGGTACATTCCCCTGTGTCCCAGTTGTTTGGTACATTCCCCCGTGTCCCAGCTGTTTGGTACATTACCCTGTGTCCCAGCTGTTTGGTACATTACCCTGTGTCCCAGCTGTTTGGTACATTACCCTGTGTCCCAGCTGTTTGGTACATTCCCCTGTGTCCCAGTTGTTTGGTACATTCCCCTGTGTCCCAGCTGTTTGGTACATTCCCCTGTGTCCCAGCTGTTTGGTACATTCCCCTGTGTCCCAGCTGTTTGGTACATTCCCCCCTGTCCCAGCTGTTTGGTACATTCCCCCGTGTCCCAGCTGTTTGGTACATTCCCCACTGTCCCAGCTGTTTGGTACATTCCCCACTGTCCCAGCTGTTTGGTACATTCCCCCCTGTCCCAGCTGTTTGGTACATTCCCCCGTGTCCCAGCTGTTTGGTACATTCCCCCCTGTGTCCCAGCTGTTTGGTACATTCCCCCCTGTCCCAGCTGTTTGGTACATTCCCCCCTGTCCCAGCTGTTTGGTACATTCCCCCTGTCCCAGCTGTTTGGTACATTCCCCCCTGTCCCAGCTGTTTGGTACATTCCCCCCTGTGTCCCAGCTGTTTGGTACATTCCCCCCTGTGTCCCAGCTGTTTGGTACATTCCCCCCTGTGTCCCAGCTGTTTGGTACGTTCCCCCCTGTGTCCCAGCTGTTTGGTACATTCCCCCCTGTGTCCCAGCTGTTTGGTACATTCCCCCCTGTGTCCCAGCTGTTTGGTACATTCCCCCCTGTGTCCCAGCTGTTTGGTACATTCCCCCCTGTGTCCCAGCTGTTTGGTACATTCCCCCCTGTCCCAGCTGTTTGGTACATTCCCCTGTGTTCTAGCTGTTTGGTACATTCTCCCCTGTCCCAGCTGTTTGGTACATTCCCCACTGTTGTACACCGTACCGTGGCGTACTTTGGGCAGTCTCTGATACATGTCTTCAAGCAGTAGCTGGTATTATTGCTGGTACACTTTAGGGGTGTTATTGGGCTCTTTAGCACTTGTTTTTGAGCACTTTGAGGTCCCTTAAGCAACAACAACAACAACAACTTGCATTTATATGGCGCCTTTAATGTGTTAAAACGTCCCAAGGTGCTTCACGGGAAGGTTATCAAACATAATTTGACACCGAGCCTCGTGAGCTATTCGCACAGATGACAAAGGTTTTAAGGAGCCTCTTAGAGTGGGAGAGAGAGTTAGAGAGGTGGAAAGGTTTAGGGAGGGTTTAGGGCCTTGGCAGCTGAAGGCAAGGCCACCAATGTTGGAGCGATTAAAAGCGGGGATGCTCAAGGAACCAGAATTGGATTGCAGAGTGTTGTGGGGCTGGAGGCGATTACAGGGATCGGGAGGAGCGAGGCCACGGAGGGATTTGAAAACACAGATGAGAATTTTAAAATCAAAGCGTTGCTTAAACTGGGAGCCAATGTGTGTCAGCGAGCACAGGGTGAACGGGACTTGGTGCAAGTTAGGATACTGGCACCAAAATATTGCATGAGCTCAAGTTTATGAAGGATGGGAGGTATCCACAAAATGTCTGCGGCGCGCAGGCAGACTTCTGATGGCAAGTGCGCCAGACACCATCTTGGCAAAGGGGTTTGCAAGCGCACATCTAAACCGCGATCTCGACGATCATGGCGATACCTGGGCAGCCGGGTTAGGTGGTAGGTGGAGAAACCGCTCCTCGCTCCAGCCCAGCACTTTAGGAACAATCTTCCCTTGATGGGGCTTGTTAAGCCTGCCCTGAGAGGTTCCCGGCCAATTAAAAGGAAGCCGTTCTGATGACGTCATCTGATGATGCATCATCGGCTGATTTCCTTAAAGGGACCATGTCCACATGCATTTTGACAGTTGTGCTGTCAGTGTTCTACAGCATTGCGGTGCTGCAAACACTGCACACAGGGGCAGGGCTGCACAGGCTCTCCCATCACTCCCTCCAGATGCTTATGGAGGGTTCACAGCACACAGGGAGGTTCTCGTCCCTTCCCACAAGCCAAAGAGACCTCTCCAGGAGATCAACACAGCCTGGGTGCACATTGCAGAGGAGGACACAGGAAGCAGGGTATCGTCAGGAGGACCAGGCTGCAGTGACACAAACCTTTCAATGATCTCAGTAGATTACGAAACGTTACTGCAAAGCCCCACTCAACCTCATCCTCCTGTGCCACTCATCACATCCCCATCACTCTGCCTTCCCTACCCTGCACATCCTTACTCACACTAACTTACCGTACACTCCATCCATACCTCTCCATCGATGTTATCACATCCCCATTTCACTTATCCTCACACTTACCTTCATCCTTGTCCAGTCATTCAAACTAACAACGTAGACACTGGGGTGCTTTAGCAAATGTTCATGTAAAGTTTCTGTTAACGTGTTGTCAAGCATTGAAATCTTTATTTTCACCACTTTGTCTTCTTGGACAGATTTGTGTGCATCTTTGAAAGTGTCTTAGTGAGTTCCAGTGAATGGTGAGACAGCCCCCTCCCCAATGGTGGTGAGTGTGAAAGGAATGGCTTGGACATTGTAGGGATGCTTTATGGTGCTGGTGTGGGGTAGTGCCAACCTGGTGCATCATGTGGCAGCCAGAGTGTTAAGTGAAGCAAATCTGGACATGGTGAGCTAATCGCTGGCGTATCAGGCAGCAATATGGTCGAGTGCTGATGCCCTGTGTGCAGTGCAGCATCAGTTGATTGCAGAGAAGGTTGGTGTGGACATTGCTCCTGCTGGTGTGCCCAGTGATGTTGTGTTGGGGCTGATCATGTTGGGAATCTGAGGACCAAGGTGAGATTTTTTCAAGGGCACCGATGCTGATGGAATAGATGGCAGGTGAGTTTGAGCTGACAGAAGCGATCTGTCAATGGTGAGAGTTGTTCCATTGAGGTGACACTGGATAGAGAGCTAGCTGCATAAAGGTCAATCTATCTTCTAAATGCAGTAAGCAACTGCTTCTAATCTTGGAAAGTGAAGACCTATGAAATGGGAGCTTTCATAGACCACTTGCAGCTGTCAGGTTAGTGAATCATTCGATGCTGACGCAACACCCGACCTACTTACCTGGCGTGATAACCGCGCTCCAGGAAACTCGTTAAACCTCTGGTAAAATGGAAGTACATGGTAAAATCCTGCTTAACTACCTTTTAACAAGTTCTTAACTATCTAAATTGGCTGGCCAGCCACTTGAAAGAAAAGAAAGAAAGACTTACATTTATATAGTGCCTTTCACGACCAACGGACGTCTCAAAGCACTTTGCAGCCAATGAAGTGCTTTTGGAGTGTAGTCAGACCCGACACTTTGGAAATTGACAAGGAGGCGGGTTCAGAATGGGATCCCGCCCCACTGTCAATCAGTGCCATTTTGGCAGCGGGCCCGCCTCCAAACTGGCGCTCGCAGGGCTGATCAGAGTCTGGCGTGACGTCTGCTGATTTGACGCCAGCGCTGCCATTTTGGAGCTCCACGCTCCAGGCTGTGCCCTCTTCTAACCTCGCACAGCTAAACACGACATTATGCAGCAGGAAGGACCCCCCACCAGCGCTATTTAAAGGGATCATCACCTACTTACAGGTTAGTTGCTTGCTTATTTCTTCAGAATGTTGCTGCAATTCTGCGAGCTTTGGGTGCTTTCTATCATTGGCTAAAGTTTCAGCAGTGTACAGGGAGTGGTGTGGCAGGGGCTAAAGTATGTTTTGCTAACTTCTAAGGCTTCTGCACGGACCAGTTGCTCCCAGAACTGGGTGGACTAGTAGGGCTTCCTCTTGGCACTGCGCATGACTGAGAAAACCAAGAGAGACCTCACAGAGCAGGACACGTTTCTAGAAGAGGGAGGAAGGGGAGAAGGGATCTCTGCAGGAAGCCATATCCGCAGAGGGTGCAATTCGCTTACTTGAACTTCAGCCACGACCAATGCTTGAGACGTCTGCACTTCAGTAAAGGGGTCGTTACTGAAATCTGCAGCCACCACTCTAACCTCCGAGTAGGGCAAGGACTGCATTGCCTGTGGCTGTCAAGGTGACTGTGGTTCAGAACTTTTATATATCTAGCTCATTCCAGACTGCTGCTGGAGATATCATCATCATCATAGGCAGTCCCTCGGAATCGAGGAAGACTTGCTTCCACTCTTAGAATGAGTCCTCAGGTGGCTGAACAGTCCAATACGAGAACCACAGTCTCTGTCACAGGTGGGACAGATAGTCGTTGAGGGAAGGGGTGGGTGGGTGGGACAGGTTTGCCGCACGCATTTCCGCTGCCTGCGCTTGATTTCTGCATGCTCTCGGCGATAAGACTCGAGGTGCTCAACGCCCTCCCGGATGCACTTCCTCCACTTAGGGCGGACTGGTCTTTGGCCAGGGACTCCCAGGTGTTGGTGGGTATGTTGCACTTTATCAGGGAGGCTTTGAGGGTGTCCTTGTAACATTTCCTCTACCCACCTTTGGCTCGTTTGCCGTGAAGGAGTTCCGAGTAGAGCGCTTGCTTTGGGAGTCTCGTGTCTGGCATGTGGACAATGTGGCCTGCCCAGTGGAGCTGATCAAGTGTGATCCTAATATAAGCAACATCTCTCAGTTTGCAATGCACTGCTGCATAAGGGAGGTCACTGAGGCTGTCTACACAGAGAGACAACTTCATTTAATTCCAACTTGCCAGAAAGAAGCAAGAGGAATGAACATGCGGGTTTGTAAGGGTGCCATTGACTGTACGCACATCGCTTTGCGTGCATCTCATGTCAACTCTGCAGTGTACCTGAACGGAAAGGGATTCCACTCCCTCCACGTGCAGCTGTTGTGTGGCCACAAGCAGTGCATCATCCTGGCAGCAATCACGGTGTGTTCAATCTGCGACAGTCCACTGTGCCAGCTATATCTCAATGACCACAGCAAACCAAAGGGTGGCTACTAGGCAACAAAGGTTATCCACTCACGACATGGCTCATGACTCCGGTCTGCAGCCCACACACACTTGCACAGCAGGAATACAATGAGAGCCATGCTGCCACGAGAAATCTGATAGAACAGACCATTGGCATCCTGAAGCAACGATTCTGTTGCCTGAACCACTGTGGAGGAGCCCTGCACTCGGCTGAGTGGGTCTCAAGATTTGAAATGGTCTGCTGCATACTGAACAACATTGCCATCGTGAGGGGACAGCCCTTGCCACCACCCATCAGGCGAGAAGCAGAGGAGGAGGAAGAAGAGGAGGAGGCGAAGGAGTAGGAGGAGGCGGAGGAGGAGGGAGGAAGAGGAGGAGATGGAGGAGCAGGAGGAGGAAGCGGAGGAGGAGGAGATGGAGGAGCAGGAGGAGGAAGAGGAGAGGTGGAGGAGCAGAAGGAGGAGGAGGAGGAGGGAGCAGGAGGAAAAGGAGGAAGGGGCAGGGCAGCATCAACCTAGACAGTGCCTTTCTGCCCGGGCTGCACATGAACAAATAATTAATGAGCGATACCAGTAACCTCAACCCCAATTCCCCATTCATTAACAGTCCCACACTCCTTACCTTCCCTCTGTCCCTGACTATCAGATTGTCTGTTTCCCACAATGAAAATAAAAAGACATCACAAAATACACATTCCAATCCAAATTTATAAATTAAATCATCATATATAGAAAAATAAAGTAATCCCCTTTGTACATTCCCTTAGTGCCTCTTGCTTGTGTCTTTGGCTGTCCTAGTGCTTCTACGCAGTGCTGCTCCAGTGGCTGCAGCAAGGCTGCTGGAAGGCTGCTGACTTTCAGTGGGGGACACTGCAGATGGCTTTGGAGGGTGAGCTCGAGCAGCTCTGTGCCCAGTGTCTCACCATGTGCAGATCCTGCCTCGAACCTATCCTCTAAAGTACACGGAGTGTCAATATCTGAACTGGTGGCTGCGAGTGTCAAATCGAGTGATGGTGTGTGTCTTCATCTTCATTGTCTTCTTGCTCTTTCCCCACTGCCTGGGCAGGTTTCAGTTCTTGGGTATCTGAAAGGAAAAAAAGGGACCTGGGTCGGGTTGTGGTGAGGGCGGAGGAAAAAGGAAGAAGTGCATGCTTCCCCTGTCTTCAGCTTATAAATCCGAGGAGATTGTGGGATGAGAGGGAAGTGGGATGTGAGAAGGAGGATTAGGTATGCGGATATCGTCATCTTGGATTGTTTCAGCCCCGCCGCTGACCACGGGCTCAGTGATGGGGGATAAAGACTGCAAGCGCGCCTTTCCCCCTTCCGATTAATTCCTGCTGCCCCTAATTGTATGCCACCTTCTCCTGCAAGAGAGAGGAAAGTATATCAGTGAGTGTGGTCCAATCTGTTTGGGTGATGTGGCTGTCATAGTTGAATAGCTGCCCGTGTGTGCAAACTGTGAGATGTGGGTTTGAGGCTTGCAACTGCGCTAAGTGTGTGAAACATATGAATATTAGGTACGTGTCCTGATTGACAGAGATTGTTGGTAGGTGAGTGATGGGGGTGAGGTGAATTGAGCAGTGCCTGAGGCTAGTGGTGAAGCTGTTAGGATATGGCATTTGAAGATGCACTCGCTGACCTTGACCTACCATGTGATGTCATTGAACTTCTTCATGCACTGCGTCCATGTTCTTGCAACTACACTCCAGCCCCCCATGATGGTACAGGACATTGTAATATATTTGCTTCATGGGTTCTTTGCTTAAGAATTCATAGCAACACATTGCTATTAATAACTGGTTTATTAGCAAAGGTTTAACAATCACACTACACATTACCAGTTCATCCACCAGGCTCACAACCACCTGCCTCATTGTGGATCCTCCGAACCCAAATGGCTGGGGTTTTATTGAGTCTTGTGAACATCACGTGACTGGCTAAACCACTCCCAACTCAACAGCTCTACAACTATTTTGTTGCAAAAATGAGTACAAGTGTCCCCGTGATTAAAGGGGGAGGGCACTAAAACCGACACGTTAAATAAATTAAACTTTTGCCAGTAAACTTAAATCAAATTAAAATTTGGTTGCCGGGGGTGATGTACTCCAGTCCCTCTGGCGCCCACCTCTCGTAGAAGGCCGCGAGCGTACCGGTGGACACCGGTCAACAGCTCTACAAACTGTGAGCATACTCACGGGTGCATACATTACAGACATCTCTCCTTCTTTCCACCTCATTGACCAAGACATCCAGTGCAGCGTCCGAAAACCTTGGAGTCCACTCTCTTCCATAAGTAAGAAGTTAGCGTCCTGCCTGCATTACACTGAATGGGTGTGTGTTAATTGTACATCGCGATCCATGCGACCGTTTTCGGGCCAAACCATTTAACCCCGGTTGTTTCCTGTTGCAGATTATATCAGGACAGTTTCTGTCGGATCGTAATTCTCGGTACTATGTTGAGGTGGAGTTGTTTGGGCTCCCGGGTGATCCTAAGCGAAAGTACAGGACGAAATTGAACACGGAGCAAAACTCCATCAACCCCCAGTGGAAGGACGAAGACATCTTTGTGTTCGAAAAGGTAAAGTGTAGAAGAGGGAGCTCTTCCGTCGGGACGGGCTCTACTTAAACCGGGCTGAGACCAGTGTCCTGGCAAATCGAATAACTAGGGCTGTAGATAGGGGGCTTGTAACTAAAAAATGGGGGGTTGGGAGGGGTCAGATGAAAGGAAATTTAGAGATCTAAAGAGGCCGGTCAATGCAATAGAGCGGTCTAGCGATTTGGGTAAAAATAAGCAGGGTGTGACAGGACAGGACTGGGAGTTTAATGGTAGCAGTGCAGCAGAGAATAATGTCAAAGCAGGGAATAATGGTAAAAAATTTACTTTACAGGCTCGTTATCTGAAATAACGAAGCATTCGTAACAAGATAGATAAACTAATGGCAGAAATAGAGATAAATGGGTCTTCAGAGGGACCTGGGTGTCCTTGTGCAAGAAACACAGAAAGCTAGCATGCAGTACAGCAAGCGATAAGGAAGGCAAATGGCATGTTGGCCTTTATTGCACGGGGGTTGGAGTACAAGAGTAAGGAAGTCTTGCTACAACAGTACAGGACCTTAGTGAGACCACACCTGGAGTACCGTACAGTTCAGGTCTCCTTATCTGAGGAAGGATATACTTGCCTTGGAGGCGGTGCAGCGAAGGGTCACCAGATTGATTCCTGGGGTGAGAAAGCTGTCCTATGAGGAGAGATTGTGTAGAATGGGCCTATACTCTCTGGAGTTTAGAAGAATGAGAGGTGATCTCTATTGTATTCCTGACACAGATGAGACTGCACACAAGGAGATTAAAGTAACAGTGACCTCAGTCTTTAATAAGACACTCCAGAGTGAGGAACAGGCTTATATACAGTGCTCCCAAGGGATGCTGGGATCCCTTGGGACTTCAGGGGATGCACTCCCTGGTGGCGGAACATGGGAGTGCATGCTTTACAGATACACAACATCACTCCCCCCGCCCCCCCAAAGTCAAAGTGAAAACTATTTACAAGGTGAGGCGGTCGGGAGCCTTTCTTTCCCTGGTGGACCGCCTCAGTACAAATGTCTGTTCTGGTGTGTTGGCTGTGCCCTCGCTGGGCTGGCGTGTTGTTGGCCCTGCAGGGCTGCTAGGTGAGCCTGGCTTTGCTGAGCCGTTGGGCGTGATGGGTTCGATTTCCTGGTCCGGGGTGGTGTCGTTGATCCTGTGGGTGTGTGTTGTGGGCTCGAAAAAGGTGATGTCTGCTGTGGGTTGTTCAGGGCAGTCTGTGAACCGCAGCCTCGTTTGGTCCAGGTGCTTTCTGCAAATGTGTCTATTGTCTAGTTTGACTACAAATACCCTATTCCCTTCTTTAGCTATCACCGTGCCCGCGATCCACTTGGGACCATGTCCATAGTTTAGCACATACACAGGGTCATTTAGATCAATTTCCCGTGACACAGTGGCGCGACCATTGTTTACATTTTGTTCTTATCCGTCTGCTCTCTAATTGATCATGCAGGTTGGGGTGAACCAGCGAGAGTCTAGTTTTAAGTGTCCTTTTCATGAGTAGCTCAGCCGGGGGCATCCCTGTGAGCGAGTGGGATCTTGTGCGGTAGCTGAGCAGTACTTGGGACAGGCGGGTTTGGAGTGAGCCTTCTGTGACTCATTTAAGGCTCTGTTTGATTGTTTGTACTGCCCGTTCTGCCTGCCCATTGGAGGCTGGTTTAAACGGGGCCGAGGTGACATGTTTGATCCCATTGCAGGTCATGAATTCTTTAAATTCGGCACTGGTGAAACATGGCCCGTTGTCACTGACCAGTATGTCAGGCAGGCCGTGGGTGGCAAACATGGCCCTCAGGCTTTCAATGGTGGCGGTGGCGGTGCTTCCCGACATTATTTCACATTCAATCCATTTTGAAAAAGCATCCACCACCACCAGGAACATTTTACCGAGAAACGGGCCTGCATAGTTGACATGGATCCTTGACCATGGTCTGGAGGGCCAGGACCACAGACTTAGTGGTGCCTCTCTGAGCGCGTTGCTCAACTGAGCACACACGCTGCATTGCCGTACACAGGACTCTAAGTCAGAATCGATACCGGGCCACCACACGTGGGATCTGGCTATCGCTTTCATCATTACTATACCCGGGCGTGTGCTGTGGAGATCCGAGACGAACGTCTCCCTGCCCTTTTTTGGGTAGCACTACGTGGTTACCCCACAACAGGCAGTCTGCCTGAAACTCTTTTGAGTTTACCTCAAAATAAACATAAACATTAAAACCATGCCACCCGCCTGGGTGACACAGCAGACATTTTCAAGGCCCCTTTTTTTTTCCTTTTTTTTTGGGGCGCTAAAATCAAAATTTTTTCCTGTGCCCCCTACAAAAGGGGAGGGGGACACTAAAAGCACCGGCAATTAAAACAAATTAAACTTTAAAACGTAAAATCAAATTAAAATTTGGTTGCCGGGCGTGATGATGCACTCCAGTCCCTCCGGTGCCCACCTCTCGCGGAAGGCCGCGAGCGTACCGGTGGACACCGCGTGCTCCATCTCCAAGGACACCCTGGACCGGATGTAAGAGCGGAAGAGAGGCAGGCAGTCAGGTTGAACGACCCCCTCGACCGCCCGCTGCCTGGACCGGCTGATGGCACCCTTGGCCGTGCCCAGGAGCAGTCCTACGAGGAGGCCTTCGGACCTACCCGCTCCCCTCCGCACAGGGTGCCCAAAGATCAGGAGAGTGGGACTGAAGTGCAGCCAGAATTTCAGGAGCAGCACCTTCAAATAATAAAACAGGGGCTGCAACCTTGTGCATTCCATAAAAACATGGAACACGGACTCTTCCAGACCGCAGAAATTGCAGGCGGCCTGGGAGTCCGTGAACCGGCTTAAAAATTTGTTGCACGGCACTGCTCCGTGCACCACCCTCCAGGCCAAGTCCCCGATGAATAGTGGGAGGACCCCTGCGTAGAGTGCCCTCCATCGGGGACCCCCGCCTCCTCCGGACGGCAAGATGGTACGCCATGGCGTGTCCGGACGGCCGGCGAGGATGGCAAAGTTGAGGGTGTGCAGGAGCAGCCCGTACAGGAAACCCCTCCGCGCGGAACTGAAAGGCACGGAGGGGATTTCCCCGAGGCGGCTCAAGTTGTGAGGCGCCGGCCCCCGAGGGAGGTTCCGGGGTTTGGCGCCGATGAGGAATTCCGTCCGGACGGGGGTCAGTTCGGACGGGATCTCCCCACGTGCTTGAGCCTCCTCGATGCACCTAACGGAGTCAGGGCCCAGAGCTGTTTTTAGCGACTCGATGGCATCGGCCGCGTGGCGGACGTTGGCAGAGTTTAGGCGCCGCGCCAGCGTGTCTGGCGCCATCCAGCCCGCTCCTCCGCCATCGAGCAGGTCCCTGACCCTGGTCACCTCACCAGCCACAGCCCTCTCTTCCGACCGCCACATAAAACCTCGGCCGTGGAGGTACGGATTCCCGAGCAGCGGTTCCTGCAGGACGGCCGCCACTCCAGCCGGCGGAGAGCTGCGCTTGGTGGAGACTTTGTTCCAGACCCTGATGAGTTCCCTGTAAAAGACAGGCAGCTCCCGGAGGGCGGTCCTGGCACCCCCCAAGTTCACAAACAGGAGCTGCGTGTCATAATTGAGGTCGCGCTGCTGGCGGAAGAAATACCTTGCCAGAGCACACCACCTAGGAGGGGGCTCGACGTAAAGGTATCTCTGCAGGGTCTGAAGACGGAAAGTCGCGAGCTGGGCGCTGACGCACACCAACGACTGACCGCCCTCCTCAAGCGGGAGACTCAAGACCGCAGCAGAGACCCAGTGCTTCCTGTTGTTCCAGAAGAAGTCCACCAGCTTCTTCTGTATCTTGGCGACAAACGCAGGGGGAGGGGTCAAAGTGACCAGCCGGTACCACAGCATTGCGGCCACCAGCTGGTTTATGACTAGCGCTCGACCCCTGTAGGACAGCACTCGGAGCAGTCCTGTCCAGCGCCTTAGGCGAGCGGGGACCTTGGCCTCCAGCTCCTGCCAGTTCGCCGGCCAGGCTCCCTCGTCGGAGCTAAGGTAGACTCCCAGATAGAGGAGATGGGTCGTGCTCCAGGCAAAAGGCCTGAGCTCCTCCGGCAGGGAGTCCACCCGCCACTGACCCACCAGGAGTCCGGAACATTTCTCCCAGTTGATCCTGGCGGAGGACGCGGCCGAGTAAATCTCCTGGCACTCACGCATCCTCCGCAGGTCAGCGGGATCCTCTACCGCGAGGAGCACGTCATCGGCGTAAGCCGAGAGGACGACCTCCACGCCCGGCCCTTGCAGAGCCAGTCCCGTCAAACTCGTCCGCAAGAGGCGCAGGAAAGGCTCCACGCAAATGGCGTATAACTGGCCGGACATGGGGCATCCCTGGCGCACCCCTCTCCTAAAGCGAAGGGGCGCCGTCAAGGACCCGTTAACCTTAATCAGACACTCCGCGGCGGCGTACAAAAGTCGGATCCGGGCGACGAAATGCGTCCCGAACCCGAAAGCGCGCAGAGTTCCGAGCAGATAGTCGTGATCCATCCTGTCGAACGCCTTCTCTTGGTCAAGGGATAGGAAGGCGACCGACAGACCAGCCTCCTGGGAACAATGGATGAGGTCCCGGACCAAATGGATGTTATCGTGGATTGTCCGGCCCGGGACCATGTAGGACTGGTCGGGATGGATCATGTGGTCCAGCACGGCACCAAGGCGAGCAGACATCGCCCTGGTGAAGATTTTGTAGTCCGTGCTGAGGAGGGAGACCGGGCGCCAGTTCTTAAGGAGGCGGAGATCGCCCTTCTTAGGCAGCAGGACGATGACTGCCCTGCGCCAAGAGAGGGGCATCTCCCCGGTCGCCATACTTTCCCCCAGGACCCGCGCGTAGTCGCTCCCCAGGACGTCCCAGAACGCCCTGTGGAACTCCACGGTCAGCCCGTCCAGCCCCGGGGATTTTCCCCTCGAGAGCCGGGCGAAGGCACCGGTCAGCTCCGCCAGGCTTAGCGGAGCTTCCAGATTTTCGGCGCCCTCCGGGCTGTCTGCCTGAATGGAAAGCTCGTCCTTTCGCAGCTGGAATAGCTTGATTAGCTCTTGCATTTCAACGGGGATGCTGGCCCAGCTCACAAGCATTTTACTAGGGACAGCAGAGGATCTTGGCTGGTCCAAGTCCTAATCTGGCGGGTCGTGACAGGTGATTTATCATTTTCAAATGCTTCCATGACCATCAACAAGTCTGCAGGCTGCGCCACCATCAACAAGTTTGCAGGCTGCGCCATTTCCACCCCCATGGTGGGCAATTGTAACCGACTGAGAGCATCCGCACAGTTCTCGGTGCCTGGCCTGTGGCGGATGGTATAGTTATACGCTGATAGCACGAGTGCCCACCTTTGTATGTGGGCTGAGGCGTTAGTGTTTATCCCCTTGTTTTCAGCAAACAGGGATATGAGGGACTTGTGATCGGTTTCCAGCTCAAATTTGAGGCCAAACAGGTACTGATGAATTTTCTTTACCCCGAACACACACACTAATGCCTCTTTCTCAATCATGCTGTAGGCCCTCTCGGCCTTAGACAAGCTCCTGGAGGCATAGGCGACAGGTTGCAACTTCCCCGCAACGTTAGCTTGTTGTAATACACACCCGACTCCGTACGACGACGCATCACATGCTAGCACAAGTCTTCTACACGGGTTATACAATACAAGCAGCTTGTTGGAGCATAAAATGTTTCTGGCTTTCTCAAAAGCAATTACTTGTTTTTTTTCCCCATACCCAGTTCTCAGCTTTACGCAATAACACGTGTAGGGGCTCTAAGAGGGTGCTTAACCCCGGTAGGAAGTTACCAAAATAGTTGAGGAGTCCCAGGAACGACCGCAGCTCCGTGACGTTCTGTGGCCTGGGCGCGTTCCTGATAGCCTCTGTCTTGGCGCCTGTGGGCCGAATGTCGGCCGCCGCGATCTTTCTCCCCAGAAACTCCACCTCTGTTGCCATGAAGATGCATTTCGACCTCTTCAGCCGCAGCCCTACGCGATCCAGTCGCTGGAGGACCTTCTCCAGGTTTTGTAGGTGCTCGACGGTGTCCCGACCCATGACCAATATGTTGTCCTGAAAAACCACCGTGTGTGGTACCGACTTGAGTAGGCTCTCCCATGTTTCTCTGGAAGATCACTGCAGCCGACCGTATTCCAAACGGGTATCTGTTGCGTGTTGCTGCAGGTGAGGCCCTTCGAAGACTCCTCCAGCTCCTGCGTCATGTAGGCCGAAGTCAGGCCGAACTTGGTGAACGTCTTGCCTCCTGCCAGCGTCGCAAATAGGTCATCTGCCTTAGGTAGCGGGTATTGCTCCTGTAGCGAGAAACGATTAATAGTTACTTTATAATTGCCACAATTCCTGACCGTGCCATCACTTTTGAGTACTGGAACAATCGGGCTGGCCCACTTGCTGAAATCCGCTGATGATACCCTCGCATTGATGCCTGAGCCTGTCCAGCTCGATTTCCACTCTCTCCCTCATCATGTGAGGTACCGCTCGCGCCTTGTGGTGGATGGGTCATGCCTCTGGGACCAAGTGGATCTGCACCTTCGCCCCGGAAAAGTTTCCAATGCCTGGCTCAAAAAGGGAAGGAAATTTGTTAAGAACCTGGGTACATGAGACCTCATCGACCTGTGATAGCGATCGAATGTCATCCCAGTTCCAGCGGATTTTGCCCAGCCAGCTCCTTCCAAGCAGTGTGGGGCCATCGCCCGGGACAATCCAGAGTGGCAGTTCATGCACCGTGCCCTCGTAGGTGACCTTGACCATGGCGCTGCCCAGGACAGTGATAAGCTCTTTGTATTCATTCTCAGTTTCGTGTGGATGGGGCTCAGGGCTGGTCTGAGTGCCTTGTTGCACCACAGTCTCTCAAACATCTTTTTACTCATGATGGATTGGCTAGTGCCAGTGTCCAGTTCCATGGCTACGGGTAAGCCATTCAATTTTACATTTCGCATTATAGGTGGACATTTTGTCAAAAATGTGTGCACCCCTTGTACTTCAGCATCTGCCTCCTCTCTCTGATGCTCGAAATTGCTTTGATCCACCATAGACTGATCTTCCTCTGCCACGTGGTGGTTAGTCTGCAAGCTCGTTGGATATGCCTCATTGTTCTACAGCTCTTGCAAACATACCCTTTGAAGCGGCATGAATAGGCTGAATGGAAGCCTCCACAACGCCAACAAGGTGTGAATTGCCTTGCATTCATCCTTTGTTGCGGACTCAGTCATCTGGGTCACCTGAGGCCTGCTGGCAGTTGCAGACTCGTGGTTTCTGCCCTGTACATTTCTACTCGCAAACACAGTTCCAGTTAATTTATGAACATTGCTAGCACTTGTGTGCTGAGAGATTTGTTTGGTGTTATCACTGGTGGACATAAACGCCTGTGCTATCGCAATGGCCTTACTGAGGGTCGGTATCTCCTACAGTCAAAAGTTTTCGTAGGATGGTCTCGTGGCCAATGCCCAGTACAAAAAAGTCTCGAGCATTTGCTCCAGGTAGCCATCAAACTCACATTGCCCTGCAAGTCGCCTTAGCTTGGCGATGTAGCTCGCCCCTTCCTGACCTTCAGATCGCTGCCACGTGTAGAACCGATACCTCGCCATCAGCATGCTCTCCCTCGGGTTAAGATGCTCCCGAACCAGTGTACACAGCTCCTCATACAACTTATCTGTGGGTTTCACCGGAGCCAGAAGATTCTTCATGAGGCTGTAGGTTGGTGCCCCGCAGACTGTGAGGAGGACCGCTCTCCTTTTTGCAGCGCTTCCTTAGCTTCCTTGGGACCTCAGGGGATGCACTCCCTGGTGGCGGAACATAGGAGTGAATGCTTTACAGATACACAATAATCTCATTGAAACATACAAGATTCTGAAGGGGATTGACAGAATATATGCTGAGAGGTTGATTCCCCTGGATGGAGAGTCTAGAACTAGGTTGCACAGTCTCAGAATAAGGGGTCGGCCATTTAAGACTGAGATGAGGAGGAATTTCTTCACTCAGAGGTTGGTGAATCTTTGGAATTCTCTACCCCAGAGGGCTGTGGATGCTGAGTCCTTGAATATATTCAAGGCTGAGATCGATAGATTTTTGGAGTCGAGGGAAATCAAGGGATATGGAGATCGGACGGAAAAGTGGAGTTGAGGTCGATGATCAGCCATGATCTTATTGAACGGAGCAGGCTCGAGGGGCAGTATGGCCTATTCCTATTTCTTATGTTTTTATTAGCCCTCAGTCTCCATGTGCACCGGACACAATCGCCCCCAGTCTACATGTGCACTGGACTCAATAGCCCCCAGTCTACATGTGCACTAGACTCAATAGCCCCCAGTCCCCATGTGCACCGGACTCAATCGCCCCCAGTCCCCATGTGCACCGGACTCAATCGCCCCCAGTCCCCATGTGCACCGGACTCAATCGCCCCCAGTCTACATGTGCACTAGACTCAATAGCCCCCAGTCTACATGTGCACTGGACTCAATCGCCCCCAGTCCCCATGTGCACCGGACTCAATCGCCCCCAGTCCCTATGTGCACCGGACTCAATCGCCCCCAGTCCCCATGTGCACCGGACTCAATCGCCCCCAGTCTACATGTGCACTGGACTCAATTGCCCCCAGTCCCCATGTGCACCGGACTCAATCGCCCCCAGTCTACATGTGCACTGGACTCAATTGCCCCCAGTCCCCATGTGCACCGGACTCAATCGCCCCCAGTCTACATGTGCACTGGACTCAATCGCCCCCAGTTCCCATGTGCACTGGACTCAATAGCCCCAGTCTCCATGTGCACTGGACTCAATAGTCACCAGCACCCATGTGCACTGGACTCAATAGCCCCCAGTCCCCATGTGCACTAGACTCAATAGTCACCAGCCCCCATGTGCACTGGACTCAATAGCCCCCAGTCCCCATGTGCACTGGACTCAATAGCCCCCAGTCCCCACGTGCACCAGACTCAATAGTCACCAGCCCCCATGTGCACTGGACTCAATAGTCACCAGCCCCCATGTGCACTGGACTCAATCGCCCCCAGTCTACATGTGCACTGGACTCAATCGCCCCCAGTCCCCATGTGCACTGGACTCAATAGCCCCCAGTCCCCACGTGCACCAGACTCAATAGTCACCAGCCCCCATGTGCACTGGACTCAATAGTCACCAGCCCCCATGTGCACCGGACTCAATCGCCCCCAGTCTACATGTGCACTGGACTCAATCGCCCCCAGTCCCCATGTGCACCGGACTCAATCGCCCCCAGTCTACATGTGCACTGGACTCAATCGCCCCCAGTTCCCATGTGCACTGGACTCAATAGCCCCAGTCTCCATGTGCACTAGACTCAATAGTCACCAGCCCCCATGTGCACTGGACTCAATAGTCACTAGCCCCCATGTGCACTGGACTCAATAGTCACCAGCCCCCATGTGCACTGGACTCAATAGCCCCCAGTCTCCATGTGCACTAGACTCAATAGTCACCAGCCCCCATGTGCACTGGATTCAATAGTCACCAGCCCCCATGTGCACTGGACTCAATAGTCACCAGCCCCCATGTGCACTGGATTCAATAGTCACCAGCCCCCATGTGCACTGGACTCAATAGTCACCAGCACCCATGTGCACTGGACTCAATAGCCCCCAGTCCCCATGTGCACTAGACTCAATAGTCACCAGCCCCCATGTGCACTGGACTCAATAGCCCCCAGTCCCCATGTGCACTGGACTCAATAGCCCCCAGTCCCCACGTGCACCAGACTCAATAGTCACCAGCCCCCATGTGCACTGGACTCAATAGTCACCAGCCCCCATGTGCACTGGACTCAATAGCCCCCAGCCCCCATGTGCACCGGACTCAATAGGCCTCAATTGCCCTGTGTACAGTTTCTATGGCAATGGGTCCAGAGCCTCATATTGCACCGGGAGCGTCTGAGTGGTGCATCAGACACTCAGCAATGGACTGTGTGGTTCGGGCATTGAAGCACTGACCACACTTGATCAGCTCTGCTGGGCAGGCCACATTGTTCGCACGCCAGACACAAGACTCCCAAAGCAAACGCTCTACTCGGAACTCCTTCACAGCAAACGAGTGAAAAGGTGGGCAGAGGATACGTTACAAGGACACCCTCAAAGCCTCCCTGATAAAGTGCAACATCCCCACCGACACCTGGGAGTCCCTGGCCAAAGACCGCCCTAAGGAAGAGCATCCGGGAGGACGCTGAGCACTTCGAGTCTCGTCGCCGAGAGCATGCAGAAATCAAGCGCAGGCAGCGGAAAGAGCGTGTGGCAAACCAGACTCCCCACCCACCCTTTCCCTCAACGTCTATCTGTCCCACATGTGACAGGGACTGTGGTTCTCGTATTGGACTATTCAGTCACCTAAGGACACATTTTTAGATTGGAAGCAAGTCTTCCTCAGTTCCGAGGGACTGTCTGTGATGATGTGTGGTTCGGGCAGGCCTCTCCTGCGCATAGGGCCATCATGTGTTGTTGCTCCCATCACTATGAATCTTCGACAGCTGATCCTTGAAAGAATTCTCATCCCGCTCGCCTTGATCAGACAAGACCTGTGATGCTGTGAGGGTTCTTCATTGGTTGTTGCTAACCAAAATTCCCCCCCACCCCACCCACCCCAACGTGACCCATTCATAACACATCTGGAATTCCACAAGTATATTTAAATGGTCTGACCTCTCACCTGAGGGCAACTCATTTGGGTGGTACCTGCTCTATACGATGAAGGCAGTTTCTGCTCCCAGTGTATGAGGTCACCTACCTGTCGGTCGTGGACGGGCATTAATCTTCAGCTGTAGTTTAAACAGATATTTCCTGACTTGCAGATCCTAGTGCCGGACATGGCTTATGTAAGAATTGCTATTTTTGAAGACAGCGGAAAATTCGTTGGACACAGGATTCTTCCAGTAACTGCTCTCCAGACAGGTAATCCAGGCCCCTGCTGCTTCTCACAGCGCTGTATGGGACGTCAATGATCTGACTGCTAGCATCAATATAGAGGGCCCAAGTTTCGAGCCGCGCCTAGAATGGCACAGCCCCGACCTGGACGCCCGTTTTTCGCGCCACAAAGTGCGCCTAAAAAAACCTTCCAGATTCTCCAGCTCCCTGCAGGTCGTTTGCAGCTCGGCGCAGCGCAGCACGAGCTGTAGGGGGCGGAGCCAGGCCCCTGAGCTGAAATTAGTGCCGGGACCTCTGCACATGCGCGCTAGCCCTGGCCGAATGGCCTCACTGGGGCTGCATGAATAAGGCTCCTCCCACGGCCAGCTCCTGCTTCCTCCCGACCCGACTCGACTCCCGCTTCCCGCCCCCCGCCTCCGGACTGGACCTGACACCGACCCGACTCCCGCTTCCCAACCGCCCCCTGCCCCTGGACCGGAACTGACCCCGACACCGACCCGACTCCCACTTCCCCACCCCCCCCCGCCCCCGGACCCGACCCCCCGGACTGGACCCGACCCGACTCCCGCTTACCCCCCCCCTGCTTCCGGACCGGACCCGACACCGACCCAACTCCCGCTCCCGCCCCCCCGACTGGACCCAACCTGACCTCCCTCCCCCCGACCTGACCTCCCTCTCCCTCCCTCCCCCCGACCCAAACCGAACCGACCTCCCTCCCACCAACCCCCCGACCCGCGCTCCCGACCCTGACCCGCGCTCCCCCCGACCCGACCCGACCTACGATCCCGACCCAACCCAACGCCACCTACCTGTAAATCTGGTGCTGGGGACGGGCCCTGCCCGAAGTCTTGGGCCCGGCCGGGCCCGGCCCGTTCAGCCTCCCTCCCCCTTCTCCTTCCCCCCCCACCATCTCCTTCCCCCATCTACTTTCCCCCCCTCCTCCTCCCCCCCCTTCCCCCCCTCCTCCTCCCCCTCCTTCCCCCCCTCCTCCTCCCCCCCTTCCCCTCTCTTCCTCCCCCCCTTCCCCTCTCTTCCTCCCCCCCTTCCCCTCTCTTCCTCCCCCCCTTCCCCTCTCTTCCTCCCCCCCTTCTCCTCCTCCCCCCCCTTCTCCTCCATCCCCCCTTCTCCTCCTCCCCCACTTCTTCTCCTCCCCCACTTCTCCTTCTCCTCCTCCTCCTCCCCTTCTCCTCCTCCTCCCCTTCCTCCTTCTCCTCCTCCTCCCCTTCCTCCTTCTCCTCCTCCCCCCTCCCCCCTTCTCCTCCTCCCCCCTTCCCCTTCTCCTCCTCCCCCCTTCCCCCTTCTCCTTCCCCCTCCTCTTCCTCCCCCCCCTTCTCCTCCTCCCCCCCTTCTCCTCCTCCCCCCCTTCTCCTCCTCCCCTTCCCCCTTATCCTCCTTCCCCCCCCTTCCCCCTTCCTCCCTTCCCCCCTTCCCCCTTCCTCCCTTCCCCCTTTCCCCTTCCCTCCCTTCCCCACCCTTCTCCTCCCTCCCTTCCCCACCCTTCTCCTCCCTCCCTTCCCCCCCCCATTCTCCTCCTCCCCCCATTCTCCTCCTCCCCCCTTCTCCTCCTCCCCCCCTTCCCCCTTCTCCTCCTCCCCCCTTCTCCTCCTCCCCCTTCCCCCTTCTCCTCCCCCCTTCTCCTCCTGCCCCCCTTCCCCCTTCTTCTCCTCCCCCCCTTCCCCCTTCTCCCCCCCCCTCCACCTTTTCCCCCTCCTCCCCCTCCCCTTGCTGTCAGAAACACAGACACTGACAGACAGAGAATGAGAGACACACACAGACAGACAGACAGAGAGATAGAGACACTGACAGAGACACACTGAGGGGGGGGGGGGGCATCCCAGCATGCTGTTGGAGGGCTCCCGGTGCTGCAGTCGGTAAGTAGAAAATGTTTTATTTATTGATTTTTTAAAAAAAATATTTCTTATTAATTTTTTTTGATTGATTTATTGGTTGATTTATTGATGTTTTTATCATTTATTATTGATGATGGCTCTTTATTTGTAAAACTGAAGTGTTTAATGTTTGTAAACTTCCCTTTAAACTCCCCCATTCCCTACGCCTGATTTGTAACCTACGCCTGATTTTCTAAAGTGCAGACAAGGTTTTTTCTGAGCGTACAAAAATCTTCACTTACTCCATTCTAAGTTAGTTTGGAGTAAGTTTTCACTGCCGAAACTTTGAAAACAGGTGTAAGTGGCCGGACACGCCCCCTTTTGAAAAAAAAATTCTATTCCAAAGTGAAACTGTTCTAACTGACTAGAACTGGAGCAAACTAAATGGCGAGAATTCCGATTTCTAAGATACTCCGTTCTACACCAGTTGCTCCTAAAAATCAGGAGCAAATCATGGCGAAACTTGGGGCGATGTAGACATAGATCACACTCCCGAACTACATTATATGGACATTCCCAATCCCGAACTACATTATATGGACATTCCCACACTCCCAAACTACATTATATGGACATTCCCCAGAGTCCCGAACTACATTATATGGACATTCCCAATCCCGAACTACATTATATGGACATTCCCAATCCCGAACTACATTATATGGACATTCCCACACTCCCGAACTACATTATATGGACATTCCCACAGTCTTCCCCACAATATAACTTACCTCTCCCCTTGTGCTCCCCACCCTTGCCCCCACCCTAAGCCTCATCTAACGGCCCCCACCCTAAGCCTCATCTAACTGCTCCCAGATCCCTGCTCACCTGCCATGCTGCGTGACACTGACGGAGATGTGTCTTATTTCCCACAGGGTATCACCATATTGGCCTGCGGAGCGAGACTAACCAGCTGCTCACTATGGCGTCTCTGTTTGCTCATATTGAAGTGAAGGACTTCGTGCCCGACACATGGGCAGGTGAGGTGGAACATCACACAACGAGCTAATGCGACTGCACTTCACCATCCTCTGCCTGCTACAGCAACACATACAGGGTTCTCTCTGTATCTAACCAGTGCTGTACCTGCCCTGGGAGTGTTTGATGGGACAGTGTAGAGGGAGCTTTACTCTGTATCTAACCTGTGCTGTACCTGCCCTGGGAGTGTTTGATGGGACAGTGTAGAGGGAGCTTTACTCTGTATCTAACCCGTGCTGTACCTGCCCTGGGAGTGTTTGATGGGACAGTGTAGAGGGAGCTTTACTCTGTATCTAACCCGCTGTACCTGCCCTGGGAGTGTTTGATGGGACAGTGTAGAGGGAGCTTTACTCTGTATCTAACCCCGTCTGTACCTGCCCTGGAAGTGTTTGATGGGACAGTGTAGAGGGGGCTTTACTCTGTATCTAACCCGTGCTGTACCTGCCCTGGGAGTGTTTGATGGGACAGTGTAGAGGGAACTTTACTCTGTATCTAACCTGCTGCACCGCAGGGATGGACTGATCTGGAGAGTGAGTGATCAATGGTGTAAGGAAGGTACTGTTTAATGGAGGTACCACAGGAACTGTCCTACTCTGCACAGTAATAAGAACATAAGAAATAGGAGCAGGAGTAGGCCATTTGGCCCTTTGAGCCTGCTCCACCATTCAATAAGGTCATGGCTTATCTGATCATGGACTCAGCTCCACTTCCCTGCCTGCTCTCCATAACCCTTTATTCCCTTATCGGTTAAGAAACTGTCTATTTCTGTCTTAAATTTATTCAATGTCCCAGCTTCCACAGCTCTCTGAGGCAGCAAATTCCACAGATTTACAACCCTCTGAGAGAAGAAATTTCTCCACATCTCAGTTTTAAATGGGCGGCCCCTTATTCTAAGATCATGCCCTCTAGTTCTAGTCTCCGCCATCAGTGGAAACATCCTCGCTGCACCCACCTTGTCAAGCCCCCTCATAATCTTATGCATCTCGATAAGATCACCTCGCATTCTTATCGAAATGAGGCCCAACCTATTCAACCTTTCCTCATAAGTCAACTCCCTCATCCCCGGAATCAACTTTGTGAACCTTCTCTGAACTGCCTCCAAAGCAAGTATATCCTTTCGTAAATATGGAAACCAAAACTGCACGCAGTATTCCAGGTGTGGCCTCACCAAACCCTGTATAACTGTAGCAAGACTTCCCTCCTTTTATACTCCATCCCCTTTGCAATAAAGGCCAAGATACCATTGGCCTTCTGATCACTTGCTGTACCTGCATACTATCCTTTTGCGTTTCATGCACAAGTAACCCCAGGTCCCGCTGTACTGCGGCACTTTGCAATCTTTCTCCATTTAAATAATAATTTGCTCTTTGATTTTTTTCTGTCAAAGTGCATGACCTCACACTTTCCAACATTATACTCCATCTACCAAATTTTTGCCCATTCACTTAGCCTGCCTATATCCTTTTGCAGATTTTTTGTATCCTCCTACATAATGCTTTTCCTCCCATCTTTGTATCGTCAGTAAACTTGGCTACGTTACACTCGGTCCCTTCATCCAAGTCGTTAATATAGATTGTAAATAGTTGGGATCCCAGCACAGATCCCTGCGGCACCCCACTAGTTACTGGTTGCCAACCCGAGAATGGGACAGGACACTCAACACACTCCTTGTCTTTCCAGATTTAACAAAGGCTTTGATCGACCCAATTGAATTTGTCTGTACACTGAACAAGCAAATGGTGCAGGTGTTATCCGCCAATCGGAATGAGGTACTGGGCGTGAGCGCATAATATGGGATTCAGTGAGAGACGGGGATACTGGGGGAAATGGGGAGAGACAGGGATACTAGGGGAATTGGGGTGGGGACAGGGGGATAATAGGGGAAATGGGGAGAGACAGGGGGATAATAGGGGAAATGGAGAGACAGGGGGATAATAGGGGAAATGGGGAGAGACGGGGATAATAGGGGAAATGGGGAGACGGGGATAATAGGGGAAAAGGGGAGAGACGGGGAAATGGGGAGACAGGGGGATAATAGCGGAAAAGCGGAGAGACGGGGGGATAATAGGAGAAATGGGGAGACGGGGATAATAGGGGAAATGGGGAGAGACGGGGATAATAGGGGAAATGGGGAGACAGGGGGATAATAGGGGAAATGGGGAGACGGGGATAATAGGGGAAAAGGGGAGACGGGGATAATAGGGGAAATGGGGAGACAGGGGGATAATAGGGGAAATGGGGAGACAGGGGGATAATAGGGGAAATGGGGAGACAGGGGGATAATAGGGGAAATGGGGAGACGGGGATAATAGGGGAAATGGGGAGAGACAGGGATAATAGGGGAAATGGGGAGACGGGGATAATAGGGGAAATGGGGAGACGGGGATAATAGGGGAAAAGGGGAGACAGGGGGATAATAGGGGAAAAGGGGAGAGACGGGGGGATAATAGGGGAAATGGGGAGACGGGGATAATAGGGGAAAAGGGGAGAGACGGGGGGATAATAGGGGAAATGTAAGGGGTTCCCAGGGAGTGTTGTTGTGCCTTGGATGTCTCTCTCTCTGGGCTTCTGCCCTCACAGCTTATGCCTGGCCTGTGAGGTACCCTGAGTGCTGCAAGAGCACCCCTGGAGAGACTGTGTCCACAGCTTATGAAGGGGGTTTTGAGACTCGTGCGTCCCCACAGCTTATGCCTAGCCTGTGAGGCACCTGTGAGTGTCAAACACTCCTAACCCCTTCTTCCCTAGCCTGTGACACACAGTTGAGCGTTTTCGAGGCGCTCTTAGCTTCCCTTACACTGTTCTGACATAAGACTCACGATCAGGAGATGTAATACAATAGAACTGAGACAAGGTGATTCCAAGAGGAACTTAGGCTTCCAATTTATTTGACAAGGTGTATCTCAACAAACAGCAATACACCAACAAAACAATCCCCCTAAATCCCACGAAACGGTCACAACAAAACTTTTTACACAAGTTTAGCAGTACAGTGGCCAACCTCCCACCTTTCCTGGCCTCACTGAGTTGGGTGTTCTGGGGACCAGAGGTTATACTCACTACTGTGCCTTCTGCAGTCTGGTGGTTTGTTTCTTCGGTCTTCGGTGTCTTCGGACACTGGTTTTCCTTCAGTGTCGAGAGGCTTGCTGGTTGTTGGATCATGAGAGCAGAACACACACTGGGTCAGAAACCCCTTTTTATAGCCAGATTATCCAGTCCGCCTCTCGTGCTGAAATCGATCCTTCCCATTGGTGGTCTTTGTGATTTTGAAAAATGCAGCAGTTTTAGATTATTGCGGGTTTTTTTCCACTGATGTTAACCTACTCAAGGTTTGAGTAGGTGTTGATTGCGTTGGCCTTCTGTAGCCATTGTGTAGGCCCTTGGGTTGTTTTGGGTTCCCTAGTTTTCTGAAGGTCTGCATAATTTCCCTCCATAATGTAAACATGGGGAAGACAATAGCCCGATAGTGGCAATGAGTCAGTCCCAAGTTTTCGAGCAGGTGCTCTCCCATTGGCTTGAAAGCCCTATGCTTCGGGCTGACTCTGTCCCACCGTTGGCCCTCCAGTGTCCTCCCCCGTCCAATCACTGCTCTTCCAAGGTCAAACCGTCTCGGTTTCAATTCACATTGCAGCACAGACAGATCCCACAGCTCTTTTCCTTCTGGGCAAAATGACAGGGTTTTCGTCCTCCCCTACATAATAAGTGAGAGACAGGGGGATATTAGGGGAATGGGGAGAGACAGGGGGATATTAGGGGAATGGGGAGAGACAGGGGGATATTAGGGGAATGGGGAGAGACAGGGGGATATTAGGGGAATGGGGAGAGACAGGGGGATAATAGGGGAATGGGGAGAGACAGGGGGATATTAGGGGAATGGGGAGAGACAGGGGGATATTAGGGGAATGGGGAGAGACAGGGGGATATTAGGGGAATGGGGAGAGACAGGGGGATATTAGGGGAATGGGGAGAGACAGGGGGATAATAGGGGAATGGGGAGAGACAGGGGGATATTAGGGGAATGGGGAGAGACAGGGGGATATTAGGGGAATGGGGAGAGACGGGGATATTAGGGGAATGGGGAGAGACAGGGGGATATTAGGGGAATGGGGAGAGACAGGGGGATATTAGGGGAATGGGGAGAGACGGGGATATTAGGGGAATGGGGAGAGACAGGGGGATATTAGGGGAATGGGGAGAGACAGGGGGATATTAGGGGAATGGGGAGAGACAGGGGGATATTAGGGGAATGGGGAGAGACAGGGGGATATTAGGGGAATGGGGAGAGACGGGGATATTAGGGGAATGGGGAGAGACAGGGGGATATTAGGGGAATGGGGAGAGACAGGGGGATATTAGGGGAATGGGGAGAGACAGGGGGATAATAGGGGAATGGGGAGAGACAGGGGGATATTAGGGAAATGGGGAGAGACAGGGGGATATTAGGGGAATGGGGAGAGACAGGGGGATATTAGGGGAATGGGGAGAGACAGGGGGATATTAGGGGAATGGGGAGAGACAGGGGGATATTAGGGGAATGGGGAGAGACAGGGGGATATTAGGGGAATGGGGAGAGACAGGGGGATAATAGGGGAATGGGGAGAGACAGGGGGATATTAGGGGAATGGGGAGAGACAGGGGGATATTAGGGGAATGGGGAGAGACAGGGGGATATTAGGGGAATGGGGAGAGACAGGGGGATATTAGGGGAATGGGGAGAGACAGGGGGATATTAGGGGAATGGGGAGAGACAGGGGGATAATAGGGGAATGGGGAGAGACGGGGATATTAGGGGAATGGGGAGAGACAGGGGGATATTAGGGGAATGGGGAGAGACAGGGGGATAATAGGGGAATGGGGAGAGACAGGGGGATATTAGGGGAATGGGGAGAGACAGGGGGATATTAGGGGAATGGGGAGAGACAGGGGGATATTAGGGGAATGGGGAGAGACAGGGGGATATTAGGGGAATGGGGAGAGACAGGGGGATATTAGGGGAATGGGGAGAGACAGGGGGATATTAGGGGAATGGGGAGAGACAGGGGGATATTACGGGAATGGGGAGAGACAGGGGGATATTAGGGGAATGGGGAGAGACAGGGGGATATTAGGGGAATGGGGAGAGACAGGGGGATATTAGGGGAATGGGGAGAGACAAGGGGATAATAGGGGAATGGGGAGAGACAGGGGGATATTAGGGGAATGGGGAGAGACAGGGGGATATTAGGGGAATGGGGAGAGACAGGGGGATATTAGGGGAATGGGGAGAGACAGGGGGATATTAGGGGAATGGGGAGAGACAGGGGGATATTAGGGGAATGGGGAGAGACAGGGGGATAATAGGGGAAATGGGGAGAGACAGGGGGTTAATAGGGGAATGGGGAGAGACAGGGGGTTAATAGGGGAAACGATGAGAGACAAGGGGATATTAGGGAAATGGGGAGACAGGGGGTTAATAGGGGAAATGGTGAGAGACAGAGGGATAATAGGGGAAATGGGGAGAGACAGGGGGTTAATAGGGGAAATGGGGAGAGACAGGGGGTTAATAGGGGAAATGGGGAGAGACGGGGATAATAGGGGAAATGGGGAGATACAGGGGGTTAATAGGGGAAATGGGGAGAGACAGGGCGTTAATAGGGGAAATGGGGAGAGACAGGGGGATAATAGGGGAAATGGTGAGAGACAGGGGGATAATAGGGGAAATGGGGAGAGACAGGGCGTTAATAGGGGAAATGGGGAGAGACAGGGGGATAATAGGGGAAATGGTGAGAGACAGGGGGATAATAGGGGAAATGGTGAGAGACAGGGGGATAATAGGGGAAATGGGGAGAGACAGGGGGATAATAGGGGAAATGGGGAGAGATTGGGGAAATGGGGAGAGACGGGGTTAATAGGGGAAATGGTGAGAGACAGGGGGTTAATAGGGGAAATGGGGAGAGACAGGGGGATAATAGGGGAAATGGGGAGAGATTGGGGAAATGGGGAGAGACAGGGGTTAATAGGGGAAATGGTGAGAGACGGGGATAATAGGGGAAATGGTGAGAGATTGGGGAAATGGGGAGAGACAGGGGTTAATAGGGGAAATGGGGAGAGACAGGGGGTTAATAGGGGAAATGGTGAGAGACAGGGGGTTAATAGGGGAAATGGGGAGAGATTGGGGAAATGGGGAGAGACAGGGGTTAATAGGGGAAATGGGGAGAGACAGGGGGTTAATAGGGGAATGGGGAGAGACAGGGGGATATTAGGGGAATGGGGAGAGACAGGGGGTTAATAGGGGAATGGGGAGAGACGGGGATATTAGGGGAATGGGGAGAGACAGGGGGATATTAGGGGAATGGGGAAAGACAGGGGGATATTAGGGGAATGGGGAGAGACAGGGGGATATTAGGGGAATGGCGAGAGACAGGGGGATATTAGGGGAATGGGGAGAGACAGGGGGATATTAGGGGAATGGGGAGAGACAGGGGGATATTAGGGGAATGGGGAGAGACAGGGGGATATTAGGGGAATGGGGAGAGACAGGGGGATATTAGGGGAATGGGGAGAGACAGGGGGATATTAGGGGAATGGGGAGAGACAGGGGGATATTAGGGGAATGGGGAGAGACAGGGGGATATTAGGGGAATGGGGAGAGACAGGGGGATATTAGGGGAAACGATGAGAGACAGGGGGATATTAGGGGAATGGGGAGAGACAGGGGGATATTAGGGGAAACGATGAGAGACAGGGGGATATTAGGGGAAACGATGAGAGACGGGGATATTAGGGGAAATGGGGAGAGACAGGGGGTTAATAGCGGAAACGATGAGAGACAGGGGGATATTAGGGGAATGGGGAGAGACAGGGGGATATTACGGGAATGGGGAGAGACGGGGATAATAGGGGAAATGGGGAGAGACAGGGGGTTAATAGGGGAAATGGGGAGAGACAGGGGGATAATAGGGGAAATGGGGAGAGTTAGGGGAAATGGGGAGAGACAGGGGGTTAATAGGGGAAATGGTGAGAGACAGGGGGATAATAGGGGAAATGGGGAGAGACAGGGGGATAATAGGGGAAATGGGGAGAGACGGGGATAATAGGGGAAATGGGGAGAGACAGGGGGATAATAGGGGAAATGGGGAGAGACGGGGATAATAGGGGAAATGGGGAGAGATAGGGGAAATGGGGAGAGACAGGGGGTTAATAGGGGAAATGGTGAGAGACAGGGGGATAATAGGGGAAATGGGGAGAGACAGGGGGATAATAGGGGAAATGGGGAGAGACAGGGGGATAATAGGGTAAATGGGGAGAGACGGGGTTAATAGGGGAAATGGGGAGAGACAGGGGGTTAATAGGGGAAACGGTGAGAGACAGAGGGATAATAGGGGAAATGGAGAGACGGGGATAATAGGGGAAATGGTGAGACGGGGTTATTAGGGGAAATGGGGAGAGACAGGGCGTTAATAGGGGAAATGGTGAGACGGGAATAATAGGGGAATGGAGGGAGACAGGGATGAGCATAATAGTTTGTTGGCTGTGAGCAGGGTATCTGGTGGTGTGAGAACACTGCTTGTAGAGCCTTTGATCATAGGATTCCAACAGAACATAATCAGTGACAGACGGTGAAGGATTTTTCCTCTCGGTAATCTACAGACCCCTTTACTATCGGAGTGTAATATACAGACTCGTTAATATTGTACTGTAATATACAGACCCTTTTATAATTGAAATGTAATATACTGGTCCCTCTAATATAGGATTGTGATATACTGGTCTCGCTAACATAGAATCGTGATATACTAGTCCCTCTAATCTAGGATTGTAATATACTGGTCCCTCTAATCTAGGATTGTAATATACTGCTTCCTCTAATCTAGGATTGTAATATACTGCTCCCTCTTGTTATGTCTTGAATAAAGAGTCAGACTAGATACTGCAAGCTCAAAGTAAGGTGTGACCGTAATCATTTATTCAGATCACCAGAGTGCCTCTCCAGCGTGTGAGGCCTTCTTATGTTCAGGTGCTCACAAGGGATTGTGGGATCCCTTGGGACTCCAGGGGATGAGCCCTCTGGTGGTTAAACAAGGTATTTACAGGTTTACATATATAACAGCACACCCCCCCCCCCTCCCAAAGTCAATAGTGTAACTATTTACAATGTGAGTCAATCTGGGGGCTTCCTTTCCCTGGTTGATCGTCTTGGTGCAAATGCTGGTTTTGGTGAGTCATTTGTTGGGCCTTCGCTGGGCTGCTGCACAGCTGGCCTTGCTGGGCTGCTGAGCGTGGTGAGTCCTGCTGGGCTGCTGCGGGTGATGAGTTCTGCTTCGTGGCCAACCGCTGGGTCGGTTGCCACTGGTGTGTGTGTTGGAGGGTCGAAAAAGGTAGAGTCTATGGTGGGTTGTTCTGGATAGTCCGTAAATCTGAGTTTGGTTTGGTCCAAGTGTTTCCTGCAGGTGAGTCCATTTGAAAGTTTGAAACACCCTACTCCCCTCTTTGGCCACGACAGTGCTGGGAAGCCACTTGGGACCTTGTCTATAGTTCAACACAAATACAGGATCATTAATCTCGATTTCGCATGACACATTTACGCGATCAAGATATGTATTCTGTTGAAGCCGCCTGCTCTCTACCTGTTCGTATAGATCAGGGTGGACTAATGAGAGCCTTGTCTTAAGTGCCCTTTTAATGAGCAGTTCCGCGGGGAGAACCCCAGTGAGCGAGTGGGGTCTTGTGCAGTAACTAAGTAGGACTCGGGATAGGCGAGTCTGCTGTGAGCCTTCAGTTACCCTCTTCAAGCTCAGCTTGATTGTTTGCACTGCTCGCTCTGCCTGACCGTTGGACCCTGGTTTAAACGGGGCAGATGTGACATGTTTGATCCATTGCGGGTCATGAACTCTTTGAACTCGGCACTGGTGAAGCACGGCCCATTGTCAACTCACAAGGACATCAGGCAGGCCGTGTGTGGCAAACATGGCCTGCAGGCTTTCAATGGTGGCAGCGGACATGCTTGCCGACATTATCTCACATTCAATCCATTTGTATATACAACCACTCGGAACATTTTTCCCAAGAATGGGCCTGCATAGTCGACATGGACCCTGGACCATAGTTTGGAGGCGCCTCCCTGGGTGCATTGCTTAACTGTGAACATGTGTTACATTTGTGCACACAGGACTCTAAGTCTGCATCGATACCGGGCCACCACACGTGGGATCTGCCTATCGCTTTCATTATTCCGATGCCTGGGTGGGTGCTGTGGAGATCACTAATGAAAGTGTCCCTGCCCTTTTTTGGCACCACTACCCGATTACCCCATAGGAGGCAGTCTGCCTGTATCGACATTTCACCTCTGCGCCGCTGGTACGGCTTTATCTCTTCCTGTATCTCTAATGGGACACTGGACCAACTCCCATGAAGCACACAGTTTTTTACTAAGGACAGTAAGAAGTCCTGGCTCGTCCAGGTTCTAATCTGTCGGGCGGTGACGGGTGATTACTCACTCTCGAATGCTTCCATTACCATAACTAAATCTGCGGGCTGTGCCATTTCCACCCCCTTGATGGGCAATGGCAGCCTACTGAGAGCATCAGCACAGTTTTCTGTGCCTGGCCTGTGGCGGATGGCATAGTTGTATGCGGACAACGTGAGCGTCCATCTCTGGATGCGGGCCGATGCATTCATATTTATCCCCTTACTTTCAGAAAAGAAGGATATAAGTGGCTTACGGTCGGTTTCCAATTCAAATTTGAGCCCAAACAGATATTGAAGCATTTTCTTTATCCCATAGACACACATTAACGCTCCATTTTCGATCTTGCCCTCTCAGCCTTAGACAGACTTCTGGATGCATAAGCAACCGGTTGCAATTTTCCAAATTCATTAGCTTGTTGCAATACACACCCGACACAGTATGACGACGCATCACATGCTAGTACCAAACGCTTACATAGATCGTACAACACAAGCAATTTGTTTAAACATAACAGTTTCCTAGCTTTCTCAAAGGCATTTTCTTGGCTTTTACCCCATACCCATTCATCTCCTTTACACAGTAAATAGTGCAGTGGTTCTAACAGTGTGCTGAGACCCGGTAAGAAGTTACCAAAGTAGTTCAGGAGTCCTAGAAACGACTGCAGCTCCGTCACGTTCTGTGGTCTTGGTGCGTTCTTGATTGACTCCGTCTTCGAATCGGTGGGCCTGATGCCATCCGCCGCGATTCTTCTCCCCAGGAACTCCACTTCAGGTGGCAGGAAAATGTACTTCGAGCGTTTTAGCCTGAGCCCTTCACGATTAAGCCGACTAAGAACCTCCTCCAGGTTCTGCAGGTGCTCGACGGTGTCCCAACCTGTGACCAAGATGTCGTCCTGGAAGACCACAGTGCGCAGGACCGACTTCAGCAAGCTTTCCATGTTCCTCTGGAATATCGCCACGGCCGATCGAATCCCAAACAGGCATCTGTTGTAAATGAAGACACCTTTGTGCGTGTTGATGTAGGTGAGGCCTTTCGATGATTCCTCCAGCTCCTGCGTCATGTAGGCCGAGGTCAAGTCCAGCTTCGTGAACATTATTCCTCCCACCAGCATTGCAAATGGGTCGTCTGCCTTTGGTAGCAGGTATTGATCCTGCAGGGAGAAACAATTGATAGAATCTGTGGTGATTACAAAGTAACTGACGGTGCTGTCTTCCTTGAGGACTGGAACAATCGGACTGGCCCACTCGTTGAATTCGATCGCCGAAATGATGTCCTCTCGTTGCAACCTGTCCAGCTTGATCTCCACCCTCTCTCCCATCATGTACGGTACCGTTCTCGCCTTGTGATGGATGGGTCGCGCCTCCGGAATCAGGTGGATCTGCATTTTTGCTCCTTGGAACTTCCCGATGCCCGGTTCAAACAGCGAGGGGAACTTGCTTAGGACATGGGCACATGAGGTGTCGTTAACGAACGAAAGCGCTCAGACGTCGTTCCAGTTCCAGCGTATCTTTCCCAGCCAGCTCCTGCCGATCAGTGTGGGGCCATCGCCCGGAACCACCCAGAGTGGTAACTCGTGCACCGCTCCATCGTATGAGACCTTTACGGTAGCACTGCCGATTACGGGAATCAGTTCCTTTGTGTATGTTCTCAATTTAGTACAAATGGGAGTCAGGACTGGCCTTGAGGCCTTGCTGCAGCACAATTTATCGAAAGTCTTTCTGCTCATTATGGACTGGCTCGCGCCCATGTCCAGCTCCATGGACACCAGGAGTCCATTTAATTCAACCTTCAGCATTATCGGGGGACACTTTGTGGTAAATGTGTGCACCCCATATACCTCTGCCTCCTCTATCTGAGGCTCTGGTTCATCGTGATCCACCGTGGATCTGTCCTCCTCTACAACATGGTGGTTTGCAGGATTAACAGGGTTTGCAGCTCGCCTGCACATACGTTGGAGGTGTCCCATTGTTCCACAGCCCTTGCAAACGTACCCTTTGAAGCGGCATGAATGGAAACGATGATCACCCCCGCAGCGCCAACAAGGTGTTAATGGCCTTGCATTCACCACCCTTGATGGTGGACTCTGAGACATCTGCAGACGTGCAGCTGGAGGCATGTGTGACCTGTCATGTACGTTACGATTCGAAAACAACATCACTTTGTTCATAGTACTTGCAGCAGCACTTGTGTGCTGAGAGATTTGTTTGGTATTGTCACTGGTGGTGATAAACGCCTGGGCTATCGCTATGGCTTTACTCAAGGTTGGGGTCTCTACAGTCAAAAGTTTGCGAAGTATTACTTCATGACCAATGCCAAGTACAAAGAAGTCCCTGAGCATGTGCTCCAAATGTCCTTAAAATTCGCAATATCCTGCAAGGCGACTTAGCTCGGTGATGTAGCTTGCCACTTCCTGGCCTTCAGACCTCTTGTATGTGTAGAACTGATACCTCGCCATCAGAATGCTTTCCTTCGGGTTTAGATGCTCCCGGACCAGTGTGCACAAATCATCATATGACTTCTCTGTGGGTTTCGCAGGAGCGAGCAGATTTTTCATGAGGCCATGCGTTGGTGCCCCGCAAACGGTGAGGAGGATCGCCCTTCGTTTGGCAGCATTCGCTTCTCCTTCCAGCTCGTTGGCCACGAAGTATTGGTCGAGTCGCTCCACGAAGGTTTCCCAATCATCTTCCTCTGAAAAGTCCTCCAGGATGCCCAAGGTTCTCTGCATTGTTGTGATGTGGTTCGTCATCTGTACCTCGTCGCCAGTTGTTATGTCTTGAATAATGAATCAGACTAGATACTGCAAGCTCAAAGTAAGGTGTGACCGTAGTCCTTTATTTCTGGTCTCAGAGTGCCTCTCCAGCCTGTGAGGTCTCGTTATGTACAGGTGCTCCCAAGGGATTGTGGGATTTCCAGGGGATGAGCCCTCTGGTGGTTAAACAAGGTATTTACAGGTTTACGTTTATAACACCTCGAATCTAGGATTGTAATATACTGGTCCCTCTAACATAGGATTGTGATATACTGGTCCCGCTAACCGAGGATTGTGATATATTGCTCCCGCTAACATAGGATTGTGATATACTGCTCCCGCTAACCGAGGATTGTGATATATTGCTCCCGCTAACATAGGATTGTGATATACTGCTCCCGCTAACCGAGGATTGTGATATGGAGGCCCTTTTAATACTGGACTACAGCTTTCCCCTGTGCACTGGTGAAGGGTGGGTTGTGAGACTGAATGCTGTGTGCTGTCGACACATGAATATGTTTCAGTGGCACTGAAGTCCCTGTTGTACGTTGTTTGCAGGTTGTGTCGGAAGAAAAAGCTCAGATACCAGAGAGCAGCGATGGATCAACAGACACCGATGGACCGTGCAGTACGTCGGTGTTCCTCCAGCTTTCATAGCCTAATGTAACTCTCAGGGAAGACTAATTCAGTTCACAGGGGTGGGGCCAGGGGTTTCCTAGTGCTGCTCTCCTCTATCCTACCCTGTCCCCTTCTCTTTCCCATGCTCTCCTTCTATCCCGTTTTCTCCAACCTCTATCCATAGGATTACACAGGATATACGGCCCAGAAACCGGCCATTCGGCCCAACCAGTCCATGCCGGCGTTTATGCTCCACTCGAGCCTCCTCCCGTCTTTCTTCTTCTAACTCTATCAGCATAACCCTCTATTCCCTTCTCCTTCATATGAAACAGCCAATTTGCGCACAGCAAGCTCCCACAAACAGCAGTGTGATAATGACCAGATAATCTGTTTTAGTGATGTTGATTGAGTGATAAATATTGGCCCCAGGACACCAGGGATAATGCCCCTGCTCTTCTTCGAAATAGCGCCATGGGATCTTTTACTTGAGAGAGCAGACAGGGCCTTGGTTTAACGCCTCTTTCTGAAAGACGGCACCTCCGACAGTGCAGTACTCCCTCAGCACTGCACTGGAGTGTCAGCCTAGATTTAGTGCTCAAGCCTCTGTTATATTTGATTTGAACTCACAACCTTTTGACTCAGAGGCGAGAGTGCTACCCACTGAGCCACAGCTAACTATTTGCGAGGGAGCTGGCTGATGGATACGCCGGGTGAGAAAGAGAGCTGAGCGTTGAGCAGGGAGGTGCGCGAAGATGAGGAAGCGAGCAGAGTAGGTACACGAGCAAAACTGTTTGTAACAGATGTATCTGTAACATAATCGGCACAAAGATTAAAATGACTAACCACAGTTAGAACAGTGACCTCTGACCTGGGAGTCACAAAGACACTGTTGGAACAAGTCTGCCCTCTGGTGTTGGATATGAGAACTGTCAGATACTCTGACAGCCAGAGAAACTGAACAGGGGCAGGTTGTCGATGGATTGAGACAAGAATACCCAGATTGTCTGCATCTCTTCCAGCTCCCAACAGTGCTATCTCTCCTGGGACTGAGGAATCTTCCAAAGACATCGCAGGTAAGTCAGCAGCACTGATATTTATGGGGCTGTGTGTTCGGGGCAGGGCGCGGAAGGGGGTGCGGGGTGGGCTTATGGACAGCAAACCCAGAAATACCGGTTTCCCAAACATTCTGCACATTTGATGTCTATTAAATGTTGACGGACGGGTGGGCGGGAAAGCCTGCAGCAGAAGGACGCAGCGGAGGAGCAGGTAGGGAGAGATTGTGGTCTAGTCCAGGGGCGCGGGGCGAGGGAGAGAGATCATGGCAGGGGAGAGAGACTGCGGGGATGGAAATGGTAATCGGAGGAGAGATCGGGGTTGGGAGGAGACGGGGGTCAGGAGTGACATCCCCACGCTCCCCACCCTCTCTCACACACTGTACCCCATCCAACTCCCCACCCCCTCACACACACCGTACCCCATCCAACTCCCCACCCCCTCACACACACTGTACCCCATCCAACTCCCCACCCCCTCACACACACTGTACCCCATCCAACTCCCCACCCTCACACACACTGTACCCCATCTAACTCCCCACCCCCTCACACACACTGTACCCCATCCAACTCCCCACCCTCACACACACTGTACCTCATCCAACTCCCCACCTCCTCACACACTGTACCCCATCCAACTCCCCACCTCCTCACACACACTGTACCCCATCCAACTCCCCACCCCCTCACACACACTGTACCTCATCCAACTCCCCACCTCCTCACACACACTGTACCTCATCCAACTCCCCACCCCCTCACACACACTGTACCCCATCCAACTCCCCACCTCCTCACATACACTGTACCCCATCCAACTCCCCACCCCCTCACACACACCGTACCCCATCCAACTCCCCACCCCCTCACACACACTGTACCCCATCCAACTCCCCACCCCCTCACACACACTGTACCCCATCCAACTCCCCACCCCCTCACACACACTGTACCCCATCCAACTCCCCACCTCCTCACACACACTGTACCCCATCCAACTCCCCACCTCCTCACACACACTGTACCCCATCCAACTCCCCACCCTCACACACACTGTACCCCATCCAACTCCCCACCTCCTCACACACACACTGTACCTCATCCAACTCCCCACCCCCTCACACACACTGTACCCCATCCAACTCCCCACCCTCACACACACTGTACCCCATCCAACTCCCCACCCTCACACACACTGTACCCCATCCAACTCCCCACCTCCTCACACACACACTGTACCTCATCCAACTCCCCACCCTCACACACACTGTACCTCATCCAACTCCCCACCCCCTCACACACACTGTACCCCATCCAACTCCCCACCTCCTCACACACACTGTACCCCATCCAACTCCCCACCCTCACACACACTGTACCCCATCCAACTCCCCACCTCCTCACACACACTGTACCTCATCCAACTCCCCACCCCCTCACACACACTGTACCCCATCCAACTCCCCACCTCCTCACATACACTGTACCCCATCCAACTCCCCACCCCCTCACACACACTGTACCCCATCCAACTCCCCACCTCCTCACATACACTGTACCCCATCCAACTCCCCACCCCCTCACACACACTGTACCCCATCCAACTCCTAGAATCATGGAAAATTACGCCCACCATGTTTATCAGTTGAAAAAGAACTACCCAGCCTAATCCCACCCTCCAGCTCTTGGTAGATTACGGCTCTTCAAGTGCACATCCAAGTATTGGACAGGTTAGATGCAGGAAGAATGTTCTCAATGTTGGGAAAGTCCAGAACCAGGGGTCACAGTCTAAGGATAAGGGGTAAGCCATTCAGGACCAAGATGAGGAGAAACGTCTTCACTCAGAGTTGTTAAACTGTGGAATTCTCTTCCGCAGAGAGTTATTGTGGCCAGTTTGTTAGATATATTCAGAAGGGAGTTCGATGTGGCCCTTGCGTCTAAAGGGATTAAGGGGTATGGAGAGAAAGCAGGAATGGGGTACTGAAGTTGCATGATCAGCCATGATCATATTGAATGGTGGTGCAGGCTCGAAGGGCCAAATGGCCTACTCCTGCACCTATTTGCTATGTTTCTATGTTTACTTTTTAAATGTGCTGAGGGTTTCTGCCTCTACCACTATTTCAGGCACAGATCCCCACCACCCTCTGGGCGAAATGCTTTCCCCTCATCTCCCCTCTAAACCTTCGACCAACTACTTTAAATCTATGCCCCCTGGTTATTGACCTCTCTGCTAAGGGAAATAGGTCCATTCTATCCAGGCCCCTCATAATTTTATACACCTCAATAAGGTCTCCCCTCAGCCTTCTCTGTTCTAAAGAAAACAACCTCAGCCTATCCAATCTTTCCTCATAGCTAAAATTCTCCAGTCCAGGCAACACCCTCGTAAGCCTCCTCTGTACCCTCTCTGATGCAATCACATATTTCCTGTAATGTGGTGACCAGAACTGCACGCAGTACTCCAGCTGTGGTCTAACCAGTTTTTTATACAGTTCAAGCATAACCTCCCTGCTCTTGTATTTTATGCCTTGGCTAATAAAGGCAAGTATGCCGTATGCCTTCTTAACCACATTATCTACCTGGCCTGCTACCTTCAGGGATCTGTGGACCTGCACTCCAAGGTCCCTTTGTTCCTTACACTTCTCTGTGTCCTATCATTTAATGTGTATTCCCTTGCCTTGTTAACCCTCCCCAAATGCGTTACCTCACACTTTTCCGGATTTAATTCCATTTGCCACTGTTCTGCCCACCTGACCAGTTCATCGATATCTTCCTGCCGTCTACAGCTTTCCTCCTCACCATTAACCACTTTTTGTATCATCTGCAAATTTCTTTATCACGCCCCCTACATTTCAGTCTAAATTGTTGATATATATCACAAAAAGCAAGTGAGCCCGGCGGAACCCCACTGGAAACATCCTTCCGGTCACAAAAACATCCATCAACCATTACCCTTTGCTTCCTGCCACTGAGCCAATTTTGATCCAACTTGCCATGTGGGACCTTGTCAAAAGCCTTGCTAAAATCCATATACAGTAGATCAAACACACTGCCCTCATCGACCCTCCTTGTTTCCTCCTCAAAAAATTCAATCAAGTTAGTCAGATACGACCTTCCCTTAACAAATCCAAGCTGACTGTCCTTGATTAATCTGTGTCTTTCTAAATGAAGATTTATCCTGTCCCTCAGAATTTTTTCCAATAATTTTCTCACCACTGAGGTTAGGCTGACTGGCCTGTAATTACTCGGTTTATCCCTTTCTCCCTTCTTAAACAAAGGTACAACATTAGCAGTCCTCCAGTCCTCTGGAACCACACCTGTAGCCAGAGAGGATTGGAAAATGATGGTCAGAGCCTCTGCTATTTCCTCCCTTGCTTTTTTTAGTTGCGTCACTCTTTTACAGACTCTCTCCTCCAATCGTCCCAGTCAATGCTGACACTCTCCCAGGTCATTCATCGTCAGCCATGTCATGTGGGACTATAGTCACGTGTAAGCCCAGAGCAGGTAGAGGAAGCATCCTCGCTGGGTCTTTACACCAATCCAGAAACTCTAAAAGCCATTTTGTGCTTCTAAGATTAATAAATTAATTGAATTGAGTTTCCCAAATGGCTCTGTCTGATATGACCTGTGTTAGCCAGAAAGAGTAGGGCGCAGAAATTCAGCTCCGTAGTGTCCGTCGTTTTGGTGGGAGGACGAATGCTGTCATCCTGAGCGAGAACAGCAGGGTTGGCCCCCACGGAGCCCTGCCACTCCCCCAGGGCGGAACCTCAGCAATCCTAGTTATCTGCTGGAGTACAGAAAAGGACATAGACAGGCTAAGTGAGTGGGCAAAAATTTGGCAGAAGGAGTATAATGTGGGACAGTATAAGGTTATCCATTTTGGCAGAAAAAAATCAAATGAAGAAAGATTGCAAAGTGCTGCAATACAGCGGTACTTTTGCATGAAACACAAAAGGATAGTATGCAGGTACAGCAAGACTTCAGGAAGGCCAATGGAATCTTGGCTTTTATTGCAAGGGGGATAGAGTATAAAAGCAGGGAAGTCTTGCTACTGCTATACAGGGTATTGGTGAGGCCACACTGGAATACTGCGTGCAGTTTTGGTTTCCATATTTACGAAAGGATATACTTGCTTTGGAGGCATTTCAGAGAAGGTTCACTGGGTTGATTCCGGAGATGATGGGGTTAATTTATGAGGAAAGATTGAGTAGGTCGGGCCTCTACTCATTGGAATTCAGAAGAATGAGAGGTGATCTTATCGAAACGTATAAGATTATGAGGAGGCTTAACAAGGTGGATGCAGAGAGGATGTTTCCACTGATGGGGGAGACTAGAACTAGAGGGCATAATCTTAGAATAAGGGGCCACCCATTTAAAACTGAGATGAGGAGGAATTTCTTCTCTGAGGGTTGTAAATCTGTAGAATTCGCTGCCTCAGAGAGCTATGGAAGCTGGGACATTGAATAAATTTAAGACAGAGATAGATAGTTTCTTAACCGATAGGGGGATAAGCGGTTATGGGAAGCGGACAGGGAAGTGGACCTGAGTCCATGATCAGATCAGCCTTGATATTATTGAATGGCCTACTCCTCCTGCTCCTATTTCTTATGTTCTTAAGACTGCTGGACCACTGTGAGCCCCTTTCCACACTGGTTCACCATGCCGTGATGGCAGTAGTCTGAGCTTGCATTCAGTCGCTGGGTGGTTTGTGTGTCTGCTGCAATGGAAACTGAGACTTTGGCCATCAGAAGCTGCACTGATGGTTGGGCCCACAAGTGTGTTAATGGATCTGCCCTGTCCTTCCACACTGGAAAGGGTGGGCTCTAACATCTTCCCAAAGCCCTGTGCAAGGCTGGAGCTGGACTCCTTCCTGCTCCTTGACATTTCATTCAGGCTTTCTGGCAGACTTGCCATTTTATTGTGCATACCCATCAACGTTCTTCTGTAGGCCGCCCTAATCAATGTCTTTATATGAGTCCTGTGCAGCAGAACTCAAGTGCGACCTCGCCCTCTGGGGTGCTGGCACCTGAGCTCCCCTTGCCCCTTGCCCTGGCGGCAGGAACTCGTGCCCGCTTTCTCACGCGCACAGATCCCGTGTCTAACCACTCCTCCAGAGTACGGGGCGTGTCGGTGTCTGCGCTGGTGGCTGGGAGTGCGAAATCGACTGACGATGTTTCTTCTTCGTCTGGACTCTCCTCTTTCTCATGTTCCTTGACCACTGGCTGGCCAGGCTGCAATTCCTGAGGGGAGGGGCGAAAGCAATGGGTGCATGCTTACACCATGTGCAGATTGTAAATCGGGGAGATTGCGGGATGAGGGGGAATCATCATATCATATCATAGGCAGTCCCTCGAAATCGAGGAAGACTTGCTTCCACTCCAAAAGTGAGTTCTCAGGTGGCTGAACAGTCCAATACGAGACTGTCACAGGTGGGACAGACAGTGGTTGAGGGAAGGGGAGGGTGGGACAGGTTTGCCACACGCTCCTGCTGCTGCCTGTGCTTGGTTTCTGCATGCTCTCGGCGACGAGACTCGAAGTGCTCAGCGCCCTCCCGGATGCACTTCCTCCACTTAGGGTGGTCTTGGGTCAGGGACTCCGAGGTGTCAGTGGGGATGTTGCACTTTATCAGGGAGGCTTGAGGGTGTCCTTGTAACGTTTCCTCTGCCCACCTGGGGCTCACTTGCCGTGAAGGACCTCCGAGTAGAGCGCTTGCTTTGGGAGTCTCGTGTCGGGCATGCAGACAATGTGGCCTGCCTAACAGAGCTAGTCGAGTGCGCAGCCTTGGACAATGTGGACCATTTTCCAAACCTCTGGAGCGTACTATCAGCAAGGGAAGACATCGATGACTAGGTCCAACACTGCCCCCAGCGCACCAGTGCAGCCCTCGCGCGCTGGGTGCAGTGTTGGACCTCGTCATCGATGTCTTTCCTTGCTAATAGTAGGCTCCTGAAGTTTGGTTGAGATGAAAGTGTGATGTGGGAGGGAGGATAACGCACGACGATACCGGCTTCTTGAACTCCTTCTGCCCCACCGCTGGCCACGGGCTCAGCCATGCCCCTGCCAAGAATGGCCAGCACCCTCTGCACCAAAGGAGTGAGTTGATGCAGGCGACCCTGCCCCCATTCCGTTTAAGTGCAGTTATGCGTCAGGTTTTTCTGCAAGAGAGAGGGAAGTGTGTCAGTGATTGTGGTGTAAAGTGCTCAGATGATATGTTTATCACTGTCGTGGTGGCTGGTGTGCAACGGCCACCACATGTTAAAAAAATCCACGCACAGGCATCATCCATCCTTCAGGATGTAGTTCGGGACCTGGAATATTAGGTCCTTCATTGAAACACCTGTGAACTCATCCCTTTTTGGCGTGGAAGCAAGTCATCCTCGTTTCGAGGGACTGCCTATGATGATGATGATGAATAGCTGTAATATGTGGGTGTGACTCTTGCAGTAGTGCTAAGTCTGTGCGGGTGAAGTGAAGCTATGATATGAGGTATGAGTCACGTTTGGTAGAAATTGTTGGTAGGCATTGCTGACATTGACCACATTGGCTATCTGCTCCAACTGCACGCTCATGAAAGAAAGAAAGCAAGACTTGGATTTATATAGCGCCTTTCATGACCACTGGACGTCTCACAGCGCTTTACAGCCAATGAAGTACTTTTGGAGTGTAGTCACTGTTGTAATGTGGGAAATACGGCAACCACTTTGCGCACAGCAAGCTCCTACAAACAGCAATGTGATAATGACCAGATAATCTGTTTTTGTTATGTTGATTGAGGGATAAAGATTGGCCAGGACACCGGGGATAACTCAGCTGCTCTTCAAAATAGTGGCGTGAGATTTTTTACATCCACTTGAGAGAGCAGACAGGGCCTCGGTTTAACATCTCATCCGAAAAAGGGCACCTCCAACAGTGCGGCGCTCCCTCAGCACTGCACTGGCGTGTCAGCCTAGATTTATGTGCTCAAGTCCCTGAAGTGGGACTTGAACCCACAACCTTTTGACTCAGAGGCGAGTGTGTTGTCCACTGAGCCACAGCTGACACTCATGTGTTGCCTGGAGGGCCTCCAGGCTTTCCTGTGGGAAGAGGCACGGTGCTGGAGTTGGCCTCCTGGACCAATCCCTCCAGTGCTGCATCGGAGAATCTTGGCGGCCTTTCTCTGGTTTGCTGAGTCATTACTCACTGTTGCATCTCTGATAGCAACCTTCACTAGCACTTCCACCTATTGCAAGCAGAAGACACCTCCCATGTAAGAGGTGCAGGCTGCCTTTAGGTTGTGCAGGCGAGCTTTAATTGGAGCTAGCCTGGCATGAACTTGGGCGCCCTGCTGAGCAGCGGGCAGCATGAATGGGCGTGGTCCCTTTCGCATGGCGATCTCCAGGAGCGACAGAATTCCTCGGCCTAGGTTACTGCTCCCGATGGAAGCTGATGGGATAATTTGGTCTCTGAGGTCCATTGAAATGATCTTTTTCTTCCAGCGACAGAACCTCTGACTATAGATGAGCTGAAGACTCAGAAGGCCTTTGTCAAAGTGCAGAGGAAGCACGAGAAGGAACTGAAGGAGCTGGAGAGGAAGAGTCAGAAGAAGAAAGATGAACTGACACAGAAATATGCCAGCAGCTTCTCGGAACTACGCAAGAGAAACGCATTTCTTAGCAAAGGGCACAAGAAAAAATGGTAAGCATTCTGCTTGCCCTGTACTCACTCAGGTACAGGGCAAGCAGAGCGCACCGGCACTGGGAGGTACCTCACCGTGAGCAGTACGGAGGTCCCAACTCCCCCAAATTCTCCAACTTACAGAGGCTCCCAGCATTGGCCACTCCAGCATGGACTGACTTACCCTGCACCTCCCCTCCGGTACCACCCCCTCCCCTTTCTGCCCCTTACCCTCCTCCCCCCCCTCCTGCATTCCTGCCCCTCCTCCACCCCCTCCCTCCTCCTGCATCTCCCCCTCTGGTACCACCCTCTCTCCCTCCTGCACCTCCCCCTCCCCCCTCTCCCTCCTGCACCTCCCCTCCTGTACCTTCCCCTCCTGCACCTCCTCCTCCCCCTCCTGTACCTCCCCTCCTGTACCTTCCCCTCCTGCACCTCCCCCTCCCCCTCCTCCCCCTCCCCCTCCTGTACCTCCCCTTTTCCCTCCTGTAACTCCCCTCGAACTCCTTCCTATACATCCTCTCATCCCCTTTATTACCTGTCCCTCCCCCTCCTGTAACTCCCCTCCCACTCCTCCTCTCCCTCCTGTACCTCCTCCCATCCCCTTTATTATCAGTCCCTCCCTCTTCTCTCCCTCCTCCGGTACCAGAATCCATTCTAACTCGGCCGAATGGGGGATTTACTGTTACCCGCTCTAACTCTCTGCTGGTGTATGGGGATTTATCATGGCGGTTTCTGCTGGTAAACGTTGGTGAAGTCTGGTTTAACTATGGTCATGTAAGCGAATTGAAGAGCCGGGCAGCTGATTGGTGCTGACCACTGGTGACTGTTGCCATGTCCATTCCTGTTACAGGAGCATCAGCAATATACACGAAAGTATCGTCAGTGGTGAGTCTGGGAGCCCCACTGACAGGGCAACAAGCAGTGGGACAACAGCTGAGAGAGTGAGTGAGCTCCAGGACAAGCTACAAGCAGATTTAGAGCGATTGCACACAGAACAGTACGAACTCATCAGGAACAGGAAAGAGCAACAAATCACCGAGGTACACTGCCCTGTGCAGGGATAGAATTAAACCATTCTAACACCATGTTGGGGTGTAGGGATTGGAATAACCCATTCTAACACCGTGCTGGGGGAGTAGGAATTGAATTAACCCATTCTAACACCATGCTGGCGGGTGGGGAATTACTGTAGCCCATTCTAACACTGCTTGGTGCTGACTTGGAAATCACAACACCCTTGACAGTTGGGATGATAACCCGTGCTCCCAGCCAAGGCTCCCCTCTCTTGGTCACTCTGCAGTGTTTCCCCACCTCCCATCCCTGCCTTATTTGTGGAGCTTGCCTGATGTCAGGACAGGACTGATTTGCCATACACATATGCCTTAAGGGGTTGCCTATATCCTGGGTGTATGTTCTCCATCACCTTTCCATAGGTTGAAGATTTTCCCTGTGGGTTGGAGTACGGCCATCTACAGTAGGTGCAGGCACTGCGTTACCATGAAAAGAAGGTGATTGCAGGGGAGGGGTATGATATGACTCTTCCTCTCCTTCCCAAACCTCAGCCTGTCCTTGTCCTTTTTTGGGTACATAAGAACATAAGAATTAGGAGCAGGATTAAGGAGAATTAGGAACCATTCAATAAGATCAGCCATGATTCTGCCCCTCGAGCCTGCTCCGCCATTCAATAAGATCATGGCTGATCTTCTACCTCAACTCCACTTTCCTGCACTATCCCCATATCCCTTGATTCCCTTAATATCCAAAACCCCTCCTTGGGTAGAGGTACCCAATCTATATTAATGACTTGGATGAAGGGACCGAGTGTAATGTAACCAAGTTTGCTGATGATACAAAGATGGGTGGGAAAGCAAATTGTGAGGAAGACACAAAAAAATCTGCAAAGGGATATAGGCAGGCTAAGTGAGTGGGCAAATATTTGGCAGATGGAATATAATGTGGGAATATGTGAGGTTATCCACTTTGGCAGAAAAAATAGAAAAGCAAATTATAATTTAAATGAAGAAAAATTACAAAGTGCTGCAGTACAGAGGGACCTGGAGTCCTTGTGCATGAAACACAAAAAGTTAGTATGCAGGTACAGCAAGTAATCAGGAAGGCAAATGGAATGTTGGCCTTTATTGCAAGGGGGATAGAGTATAAAAGCAGAGAAGTCCTGCTACAACTGTACAGGGTATTGGTGAGGCCACATCTGGAGTACTGCATACAGTTTTGGTCTCCGTATTTAAGGAGGGATATACTTGCATTGGACGCTGTTCAGAGAAGGTTTATGAGATTGATTCCTGAGATGAGGGGATTGATTTATGAACGTAGATTGAGTAGGTTGGGCCTATACTCATCAGAACAATGAGAGGTGATCTTATCGAAAAATATAAGATAATGAGGGGGCTCGACAAGGTGGATGCAGAGAGAATATTTCTACTCATAGGGGAAACTAAAACTAGGGGACATAGTCCTAGAATAAGGGGCTGCCCATTTAAAACTGAGATGAGGAGGAATTTCTTCTCTGAGGGTTGTAAATCTGTGGAATTCTCTGCTCCAGATAGCTGTGGAGGCTGGGTTATTGAATATATTTAAGGCAGAGATGGACAGATTTTTGAGCGATAAGGGAGTAAAGGGTTATGGGGAACAGGCGGGGAAGTGGAGCTGAGTCCATGATCAAATCAGCCATGATCTTATTGAATGGTGGAGCAGGTTCGAGGGATTAAATGGCCAACTCCAGCTCCTATTTCTTATGTTTTTATGTTCTTATTACCCAAGAATCAGGCTGTAACATGCGCCCTCATTATAAGCCTTTCAGATCTATTCCCATGGCTCACTTCCAGGAGCTAAGCCTCATCACACAGGCCTAGGCCTGGGGTGTGAGCGGGTTATGGAGTTTCCGACATACAGGAGCCTGGGTGGACGCAGCACATGAAGGGAATTCAGTGCTTAGGGGGCAGGGGCGGAGAGCCGGATGGGAGGGGGGAGTTGGTAGATCCCCTTTATTCCAAATCAGCTGCCAAGACCCCTGAGTAGCCCAAGGATGGGCACTCGGGTGCTGTGCCTCAACCCAGTGTTCGATAGCATCAACTGAACCCCAGCCCTGAGAGGAACAGGGTGAGAGACCAAGAGAAGAGAGTTCAGTCGCTGGTATCTCCAGTGTCTCGGGGCAGGGCCACTCCCTGATATATCAATTCCTCACCCCGTGGTCACTCACTGTACTGACCACTGTGTACAGACGATGATGGGCTGTTGTAGGAGCCACACCCTATTCCACCATTGACAGGTTGTGGACAATCGAACCGACGGTTTTATCTTTCAACCTGCAGCAAGTGGCCAAACTGGTGGAGATCGCAAAAGAAAAACAAACAGCTGCACTGAAGAGTTTAAAGGAGTTCGCAGAAAGGTGAGCAATGATCGAGCAAAACTGGGCCCAGGTCCCGCAGAAAGGTGAGGGCTTCCCAGCAGGTAATGGACCCATATCCATGCAGAAAGGTGAGGGAATGCCCAGCAGGTAATGGACCCAGGTCCAGCAGAAAGGTGAGGGTATACCCAGCAGGTAATGGACCCATATCCATGCAGAAAGGTGAGGGTTTCTCAGCAGGTAATGGACCCATATCCATGCAGAAAGGTGAGGGTTTCCCAGCAGGTAATGGACCCATATCCATGCAGAAAGGTGAGGGAATACCCAACAGGTAATGGACCCAGGTCCAGCAGAAAGGTGAGGGTTTCCCAGCAGGTAATGGACCCATATCCATGCAGAAAGGTGCGGGAATGCCCAACAGGTAATGGACCCAGGTCCAGCAGAAAGGTGAGGGTTTCCCAGCAAGAAATAGATCCAGGTTCAGCAGAAAGGTGAAGCACCAACCCTTGTACATGACCTTCTTTGACCTCACATAGGCCTTCGATACTGTTAACCATGAGGGACAATGGAGCGTCCTCCTCAAATTCGGCTGCCCTGAAAAGTTTGTCAACATCCTCCACCTGCTCCATGACGACATGCAAGCCGTGATCCTGACCAACGGATTCACCACAAACCCATTCCACGTTCGGACCGGGGTCAAGCAAGGCTGTGTCATCGCACCAACACTCTTCTCGATCTTCCTTGCTGCAATGCTCCACCTCACCCTCAGCAAGCTCCCCACTGGAGTGGAGCTAAATTACAGGACAAATGGGAATCTGTTCAACCTCCGCTGCCTCCAGGCCAGATCCAAGGTCATCCCATCCTCAGTCATCAAACCACAGTACGCAGATGATGCTTGCGCCTGCGCACAGAGGCTGAACTCCAAGCCATCGTCAACACCTTCACCGAGGCGTACGAAAGCATGGGCCTTGCACTAAACATCCGTAAGACAAAGGCCCTCTACCAACCTGATCCCACCACGCAGCACTGCCCCCCCCCCCGGTTATCAAGATCCACGACGAGGCCTTGGACAATGTGGACCATTTTCCATACCTCGGGAGCCTACTGTCAATAAGGGCGGACATCGATGCCAAGGTCCAACACCGCCTTCAGTGTGCCAGTGCAGCCTTCGGTCGCCTGAGGAAGAGAGTGTTTGAAGACCAGGACCTCAAACCCGGCACCAAGCTCATGGTCTACAGGGCTGTAGTGATACCCGTCCTCCTATACAGCTCAGAGACATAGACCATGTACAACAGGCACCTCAAAACGCTGGAGAAGTACCACCAGCGCTGCCTCCGTAATATCCTGCAAACCCATTGGCAGGATAGGCGCACCAACGTCAGTGTTCTCGCGCAGGCCAACATCCCCAGCATCGAAGCACTGACCACACTCGACCAGCTCTACTGGGCGGGCCACATCGTCCGCATGCCTGACACGAGACTCCCAAAGCAAGCGCTCTACTTACATAGAAACATAGAAAATAGGTGCAGGAGTAGGCCATTCGGCCCTTCTAGCCTGCACCGCCATTCAATGAGTTCATGGCTGAACATTCAACTTCAGTACCCCATTCCTGCTTTCTCGCCATACCCCTTGATCCCCCTAGTAGTAAGGACCTCATCTAACTCCTTTTGAGCTCCGACACGGCAAGCGAGCCCCAGGTGCGCAGAGGAAACATTTCAAGGACACCCTCAAAGCCTCCTTGATAAAGTGCAACATCCCCACTGGCACCTGGGAATCCCTGGCCCAAGACCGCCCTAAGTGGAGGAAAAGTATCCGGGAAGGCGCTGACAGAATAAGGGGCCGCCCATTTAAAACAGAAATGAGGGAGAATTTCTTCTCTCAGAGGGTTGTAAATCTATGGAATTCTCTGCCCCAGAGAGCTGTGAAGGTTGGGTCATTGAATATATTTAAGGCGGAGATAGACAGATTTTTTAATGATCAGGGAATCAAGGGTTATGGGGAGTGGGCAGGGAAGTGGAGCTGAGTCCATGATCGGATCAACCATGATCTTATTGAATGGCGGAGGGGCCATATGGCCTACTCCTGTTCCTATTTCTTATGTTCTTATGAACACCTCGAGTTTCTTCGCTGAGAGCAAGCTGAAGCCAAGCATCGACAGCGGAAGGAGCATCTGGCATCCCAACCTCCCGTTCCATCAACCACTGTCTGTCCCACCTGTGACGGAGACTGTAATTCCCGCATTGGACTCTTCAGTCACCTGAGAACTCACTTTTAGTGTGGAAGCAAGTCTTCCTCGACACAGAAGGACTGCCTATGATGATGATGAAGGAATACCCAGTAGGAAATGGACCCAGGACCAGCAGAAAAGTAAGGGGATACCCAGCAAGTAATGGACCTAGCAATGTATGGCCAGATATGGATTAGCTGGGAGTCTGTGGGGTGACTGTGCCATCACACGGCAGCATTTTGTTCAGTGGCAGAGGTTGTACTTGGGATAAAATATTAGGGAAACACTTCCTGATTTCACCCCTGAACAGCCTATCTCTAATTTTAAGGTTATGCCCCCTTGTTCCGGATTCCCCATTCTACCCTATCAAACCATTGTAACATGTTAAATACCTCGATTAGATCACCCCTCAACCTTCTAAACTCAAGGGGATACAAGCCTACATTTGGTCCCTGGTCCACCAAAATCACCTGGATTCACAATCTGAATGCAAGGATGTTTAATGGCACCAAGGCGGCAGCACTGTGGACTTGTAATCATTTATTGATAGTTTTGCAATTATTTTTTATTTTCAGTACAAGAAATTAAGGGACCGAAATGACCCTTTTTTTAAGAGCCATTACTGCCTCATGGAGGCGGCAACGGTGCAGAAAGCACTCACCGTTCGGTCGGCGTGGAGGGGCGACAGTTTGTAAATTGCCCTCCTTTATTTTTGGAGCGGTGTACGGGACCGCCCCGGCCGTCTTCCCGTCGGCCCCTTACTGCCCCGCGAGGGAAATTGCCTCGTGGGAGCGCAGTCGCTGACAGCTTTCATCGGCCAGTGGCTGGGCGGCGCGTCCGACCTTAAAGGGGAAGGCGCACTGCCGCGGCCGCCATTTTGTTTTAATTGTCAGCCGACTCTGCAGTCGGCCCGATAATGGTGGCCACAGGACGGCCGGGCCGCCAACAGGCAACCCGGCACCCCCTCTTGGGTACAGGGCCGCTGGCCTGGCCGAAGTGGCTGCAGAGTTCGCAGCGGCCCTTCTCTTTAACTGAAGGGGAGGGAGGTTGTGACGCGTCAGTGCGGCACCGATGACTTGGAGCGGCGACTGACCTGACCCAACAGCACTTCCGTCTCGCAGCCCCCCGGAACACCACACCGACACACAAAAATTAAAGAGCTGAATATCGCTCTACTGTGGGGTAAGCCGAGATGAGGAGAACTTTTTCACCCAGAGTGTGTTGAACCTGTGGAATTCTCTACCACAGAAAGTTATTGAGTCCAGTTCGTTGGACATATTCAAAAGGGAGTTAGATGTGGCCCTTACGGCTAAAGGGATCAAAGGGGTATGGAGAGAAGGCAGGAACGGGGTACTGAGGTTGAATGATCAGCCATGTTCAGATGGAATGGTGGTGCAGGCTCAAAGGGCCGAATGGCCTACTCCTGCACCTATTTTCGATGTTTCTATGTTTACTCTCCGCCCCATAGATTTGGCCTCTAAATGTTTTTGATGGTGAAAAGAGAAATAGCTGCTAGAAGCAATGGCTGGAAATAATAACAAACAAACATACGCCTCATTTTAATGGAGAGTGTTAGGCCCTTTAACTTTATCCTGCCTTCGAGGCGGTGCATTGAAGATTCACTAGATTAAATCCTGGGATGGGAGGGTTGTCCTCTGAAGAGATTGAGTAGATCGGGCCCATACAGTCTGGAGTTTAGAAGAATGGGAGGTGATCTCATTGAAATATATAGGATTCTGTGAGGGCTTGTTTCCCCCTTACTGGGGAGTCTAGAACCAGGGGGCACAGTCTCAGGATAAGGGGTCGGCCATTTAGAACTGAGATAAGGAGAAATTTCTTCCATCAGTGGGTTGTAAATCTTTGGACTTCTCTAACCCAGAGGGCTGTGGCGGCTCAGTCGTTGAGTATATTCAAGGCTGAGATCGATAGATTTTTGGAGTCTTAGGAAATCAAGGGATAGAAACATACAACTGCAGTAAGACCTCCCTGCTCCTGTACTCACATCCCCTAGCTATGAAGGCCAACATACCATTTGCCTTCTTCACCGCCTACTGTACCTGTATGCCAACTTTCAATGACTGATGAACCATGACCCCCAGGTCTCGTTGCATCTCTCCTTTTCCTAATCTGCCACCATTCAGATAATCTGTCTTCGCGTTTTTGCCCCCAAAGTGGATAACCTCACATTTATCCACATTATACTGCATCTGCCATGCATTTGCCCACTCACCTAACCTGTCCAAGTCACCCTGCAGCCTCTTAGCGTCCCCCCTCACAGCTCACACCGCCACCCAGTTTAGTGTCATCTGCAAATTTGGAGATATTACACTCAATTCCTTCATCTAAATTATTGATGTATATTGTAAAGAGCTGGGGTCCCAGCACTGAGCCCTGCGGCACTCCACTAGTCATTGCCTGCCATTCTGAAAAAGACCCGTTTCTCTCTACTCTCTGCTTCCTGTCTGCCAACCAGTTCTCTATCCACGTCGGTACCATGTGCTTTGATTTTGCACACCAATCTCTTGTGTGGGACCTTGTCAAAAGCCTTTTGAAAGTCCAAATACACCACATCCACTGGTTCTCCCTTGTTCACTCTACTAGTTATATCTTCAAAAAAATCCAGAAGATTCGTCAAGCATGATTTCCCTTTCATAAATCCATGCTGACTTGGACCGATCCTGTCACTGCTTTCCAAATGCGCTGTTATTTCATCCTTAATGATTGATTGCAACATTTTCCCCACTACTGATGTCAGGCTAACCGCTTTCTCTCTCCTTCCCTTTTTAAAAAGTGATGTTACATTAGTTACCCTCCAGTCCATAGGAACTGACCCAGAGTCGATAGACTGTTGGAAAATGATCACCAATGCATCCATTATTTCTAGGGCCACTTCCTTAAGTACTCTGGGATGCAGACTATCAGACCCCAGGGATTTATCGGCCTTCAATCCCATTAATTTCCCTAACACAATTTCCCGCCTGATAAGGATATCCTTCAGTTCCTCCTTCTTGGCTCGGGCAGGAAAGTGGCGTTGAGGTCGAAGATCAGCCATGATCTTATTAAATGGTGGAGCAGGCTCGAGGGGCCGTATGGCCTACTCCTGCTCCTAATTCTTATGATCTTAATTCACTAATTTTTTCAGTGATATGAAGGAGGTGAAGAAAAAGATGGAGCTGAAGCGGCAGGATAAGATTGAGAACATGCTGAAAAGCACAGTGGAAAAGACCATCCAGGAGAGGTGAGTGATCAGCAACTGTGCTCGGAAAAGCATTTTAATGAAAAAGCAGCCTCGATTGATAATCTGCATTGGCCTTAGTCGCTAACTCTTAATCGCTAGGTAACAGTCCCATTGACCACGCCTGACAGTAGTGGCGGAACATTTCAGCACTGGGGACATCCAGCCTCCGCAGAAAGTCCAGCCAACCGGTGCACACCATTACATAAAAACAGTGAAAGATAGAAAATAGGAGCAGCAGCAGGCCATTCCGCCCCTCGAGTCTGCACCGCCATTCAATATGATCATGGCTGATCCTCTATCTCAACATCATATTCCCGCTTTTTCCCCATACCCCTTGATGTCTTTTGTGTCTAGAAATCTATCTATCTCCCTCTTAAATATATTGAGTGACTTGGCCTCCACAGCCTTCTGTGGTAGAGAATTCCACAGGTTCACCACCCTCTGAGTGAAAACATTTCTCCTCATCTCGGTCCTAAATTTCCTACCCCGTATCCTGAGACTGTGACCCTTGTTGTAGACTTCCCAGCCAGGGGAAACATTCTCCCCGCATCCAGCCTGTCGAACCCAGTCAGAATTTTATATGTTTCAATGAGATCCCCTCTCATTCTTCTAAACTCTAGTGAATACCCAACATGTCTGCTGCCACGAGGTGCTTCAGGGCCCAACTGCAAGTGTACTGATTGCAATGGGCTTCCACGCTTAGACAGTGTCAGTTGCTTGGGCTGCCTTTGGAAGCCACACAAACACACAAGCTATTGTGGCCATGTATCAGACGGCAGCACTGGTCAGAGCAGAGATTGAGAGCAGAGTACTGTGTCACCACATTACACGAAAGATGTGATGGCACTAGAGAAGGTGCAGAGGAGATTTACAAAGATGTTGCCTGGACTGGATAATTTTAGCTATGAGGAAAGATTGGATAGGTTTGTTTTGTTTTACATAAGAATGTAAGAAATAGGAGCAGGAGTAGGCCATACGGCCCCTCGAGCCTGCTCCACCATTCAATAAGATCATGGCTGATCCGATCATGGACTCAGCTCCACTTCCCTGCCCGCTCCCCATAACCCTTGACTCCCTTATCGTTCAAAAATCTGTCTATCTCCACCTTAAATATATTCAATGACCCAGCCTCCACAGCTCTCTGGAGCAGAGAATTCCAAAGATTCATGACCCTCAGAGAAGAAATTCTTCCTCATTTCCATTTTAAATGGCGACCCCTTATACTGAGACTATGTCCCCTACTTCTAGATTTCCCTACGAGGGAAAACATCCTCTCTGTATCTACCCTGTCAAGCCTCCACAGAATCTTATATGCTTCAATAAGATCACCTCTCAGTCTTCTAAACTCCAATGAGTACAGGACCAACCTGCTCAACCGTTCTTCATATGACAACCCCTTCATCTCAGGAATCAACCTGGTGAAGCTTCTCTGAACTGCCTCCAAAGCAACTATATCCTTCCTTAAATACCGAGACCAAAACTGTACGCAGTACTCCAGGTGTGGCCTCACCAATATCCTGTACAGTTGTAGCAGGACTTCTCTGCTTTTATACTCCTTGCAATAAAGGCCAACATTCCATTTGCCTTCCTGATTACTTGCTGTACCTGCAGACTAACTTTTTTTGGAACAGAGGGGAGACCTTATTGAGGTGTATAAAATGATGAGGTGCCTAGATGGAGTCGGTAGGAAGGACCTATTTCCATTAGCAGAGGGGTCAACAACCAGGGGGCATAGATTTAAAGTAATTGGTAGGAGGTTTAGAGGGGATTTGAGGGGATATTTCTCCACCCGAAGGGTGGTGGGGGTCTGGAACTCGCTGCCTGAAAGGGTGGTAGAGGCAGAAACCCTCACCACATTTAAAAAGTACTTGGATGTGCACTTGAAGTGCTGTAACCTACAGGGCTACGGACCAAGAGCTGGAAAGTGGGATTAGGCTGGGGAGCACGGACACGATGGGCCGAAATGGCCTCCTTTCATGTTGTAAATTTCTATGATTCTATGATTGTGTGATGGTTGTACCGAGATTGTGAGTTAGGATGAGGGAGGGGTGTACAGCTGGTGTACAAACGTATTGTCAATAAACGTTCCACTTTAGTGGCCCCCACCTGCTGAGTGCAGCTCACGCTGGGGGCTCGCCACATTTATTGATCTTTAAACACGGGCCCACCCCTACAGTGAGCAGAGTAAATGAGGAGACATGGCCAACGAGGAAGTCGCGATGAGTTAATGCCAAGTTTAGGAGTTTAAAAGCCTAAGGGCTGGAGGAGGAAGGGATTGAGAGCAGTTTAGTGGCAATAATGAGTTGGAGACGGTGCGATGAGTTTGGATTTGCACAGAGAGAGGAAGAATGCAGCGGACAGGGAGTATAGAGCTTTTGAGCAACAGAGAAGAATGCTGAAATAGACCAGAACCCCGAGCCAGATTTACATTGGCCAATTGAGAGCCGGGGCAGGGGATGGGGGAACACGAGAAGCTGAGAGCTATAGTCCGTGGACTGAGAGCACCAATGCTTCTTGCAGACCCTACTTATTTTCCACCGCCCACATTGCGCGGGAGTAGCAGTCCGGTCTGTATGGACACGTCGTGTGCCCGGGGTCACTCAGCTCACAGATAGCATTTTTGTTTCTTACCTCCAGGCGCAAGAAGGAGATCAATGAGCATCATATACAGACGTCAGTGAAATACTTCAAGCTGGTACGTGGCATTGCACAGAGGATTTCCGTTTGTCCCAACTTCACCGAACAATTAAAGAGAAACACAGCATTAGAATAGAGATTTGCCCCAACGGGCCCATTCACGTATACATCGATCCTATCCACCTACATATCGAACCTATCCACCTACACATCAAACCCATCCACCTACACATCGAACCCATCCACCTACACATCGAACCCATCCACCGACACATCGAACCCATCCATCTACACATCGAACCCATCCACCGACACATCGAAGCCATCCACCGACACATCGAAGCCATCCACCTACACATCGAAGCCATCCACACACACATCGAAGCCATCCACCTACACATTGAATCCATCCACCTACACATCGAACCCATCCATCGACACATCGAACCCATCCATCGACACATCGAAGCCATCCACCTACACATTGAATCCATCCACCTACACATCGAACCCATCCATCGACACATCGAACCCATCCATCGACACATCGAACCCATCCATCGACACATCGAACCCATCCATCGACACATCGAACCCATCCATCGACACATCGAACCCATCCATCGACACATCGAACCCATCCATCGACGCCTCGAACCCATCCATCGACACATCGAACCCATCCATCGACACATCGAACCCATCCATCGACACATCGAACCCATCCATCGACACATCGAACCCATCCATCGACACATCGAACCCATCCATCTACACATCGAACCCATCCATCGACACATCGAACCCATCCATCGACACATCGAACCCATCCATCGACACATCGAACCCATCCATCTACACATCGAACCCATCCATCTACACATCGAACCCATCCATCTACACATCGAACCCATCCATCTACACATCGAACCCAACCACCGATACATCGAACGCATCCACCTCCACATCGAACGCATCCACCTCCACATCGAACGCATCCACCTCCACATCGAACCCATCCACCTACACATCGAACCCATCCACCTACACATCGAACCCATCCACCTACACATCGAACCCATCCACCTACACATCGAACCCATCCATCTACACATCGAATCCATCCATCTACACATGGAACCCATCCATCTACACATCGAATCCATCCATCTACACATGGAACCCAACCACCTACACAACAAAACCATCCACCTACAGGTCGAACCCATCCATCTACACATCGAACCCATCCATCTACACATCGAACCCATCCATCTACACATCGAACTCGACCACCACCACATCGAACGCATCCACCTGCACATCGAACCCATTCATCTACACATCGAACCCATCCATCTACACATCGAACCCATCCACCTACACATCGAACCCATCCATCTACACATCGAACCCATCCACCTACACATCGAACCCATCCACCTACACATCGAACCCATCCACCTACACATCGAACCCATCCACCTACACATCGAACCCATCCACCTACACATCGAACCCATCCACCTACACATCGAACCCAACCACCTACACATCGAACCCATCCACCTACACATCGAACCCATCCACCTACACATCGATCCATCCACCTACACATCGAACCCATCCACCTACACATCGAACCCATCCACCTACACATCGAACCCATCCACCTACACATCGAACCCATCCACCTACACATCGAACCCAACCACCTACACATCGAAACCATCCACCTACACATCGAACCCATCCACCTACACGACAAACCCATCCACCTACAGGTCGAAATCATCCACCTACACATCGAACGTATCCACCTACACATCGAACGTATCCACCTTCACATCGAACCCATCCACCTACAGGTCGAAACCATCCACCTACACAACAAACCCATCCACCTACAGGTCGAAACCATCCATCTACACATCGAACCCATCCACCTACAGGTCGAAACCATCCATCTACACATCGAACGCATCCACCTTCACATCGAACCCATCCATCTACACATCGAACCCATCCACCTGCACATCGAACCCATCCACCTTCACATCGAACCCATCCACCTACACATCGAACGCATCCACCTTCACATCGAACCCATCCACCTACACATCGAACCCATCCACCTTCACATCGAACACATCCACCTACACATCGAACCCATTCATCGACACATCGAACCCATCCATCGACACATCGAACCCATCCATCGACACATCGAACCCATCCACCTACACATCGAATCCATCCATCGACACAACGAACCCATCCACCTACACATCGAACCCATCCACCGACACATCGAACCCATCCATCTACACATCGAACCCATCCATCTACACATCGAACGCATCCACCTCCACATCGAACGCATCCATCTACACATGGAACCCATCCACCTACACAACAAACCCATCCACCTACAGGTCGAAACCATCCATCTACACATCGAACCCATCCATCAACACATCGAACGCATCCACCTTCACATCGAACCCATTCATCTACACATCGAAACCATCCACCTACACAACAAACCCATCCACCTACAGGTCGAAACCATCCATCTACACATCGAACCCATCCATCAACACATCGAACGCATCCACCTTCACATCGAAACCATCCACCTACACATCGAACCCATCCACTTGCACATCGAACCCATTCATCGACACATCGAACCCATCCATCTACACTTCGAACCCATCCACCTTCACATCGAAACCATCCATCTACACATCGAACCCATCCACTTGCACATCGAACCCATTCATCGACACATCGAACCCATCCATCTACACTTCGAACCCATCCATCCACACATCGAACTCATCCACCAACATATCAAACCCATCCACCTCCACATCGAACACATCCACCTCCACATCGAACCCATCCACCTGCACATCGAACCCATCCATCTACACATCGAACCCATTCACCTGCACATCGAACCCATCCATCAACACATCGAACGCATTCACCTCCACATCGAACACATCCACCTCCACATCGAACCCATCCATCTACACATCGAACCCATTCACCTGCACATCGAACCCATCCATCAACACATCGAACGCATCCACCTCCACATCGAACCCATCCACCCACACATCGAACCCATCCACCTCCACATCGAACGCATCCACCTCCACATCGAACCCATCCACCCACACATCGAACCCATCCACCCACACATCGAACCCATCCACCTCCACATCGAACGCATCCACCTCCACATCGAACACATCCACCTCCACATCGAACACATCCACCTCCACATCGAACACATCCACCTCCACATCGAACCCATCCACCTCCACATCGAACCCATCCATCGACACATCGAACACATCTATCTACACATCGAACCCATCCATCTACACATCGAACACATCCATCTACACTTCGAACCCATCCATCTACACTTCGAACCCATCCACCTCCTCATCGAACCCATCCACCTCCACATCGAACCCATCCACCTCCTCATCGAACCCATCCACCTCCTCATCGAACCCATCCATCCACACATCGAACATGTCCATCTACACATCAAATCCGTCCACCTACACATCGAACCCATCCATCCACACATCGAACTCGTCCACCTCCACATCGAACCCATCCACCTACACATCGAACCCATCCATCTACACTTCGAACCCATCCATCTACACATCGAACATGTCCACCTACACATCAAATCCGTCCACCTACACATCGAACCCATCCATCTAAAAATCGAACTCATCCACCGACACGTCGAATCCATCCATCTACACATCGAACCCATCCATCTACACATCGAACCCATCCATCTACACATCGAACCCGTCCATCTACACATCGAACCCATCCATCTACACATCGAACCCATCCATCTACTCATCGAATCCGTCCACCTACACATCGAACCCATCCATCTACACATCGAACCCGTCCTCTACACATCGAACTCGTCCATCTACACATCGAACTCGTCCACCTACACATCGAACTCGTCCACCTACACATCGAACCCGTCCACCGACACATCGAACCCATTCATCTACACATCGAACCCATCCATCTACTCATCGAACCCATCCATCTACACATCGAACACATCCAACTACACATCGAACCCATCCAACTACACATCGAACCCATCCAACTACACATCGAACCCATCCAACTACACATCGAACCCATCCAACTACACTTCGAACCCATCCACCTCCACATCGAACCCATCCATCTACACATCGAACACATCCATCTACACATCGAACCCATCCATCTACACATCGAACCCATCCATCTACACATCGAAAACTTCTATCTACTCTACGAACCCATCCATCTACACATCGAACACTTCTATCTACTCTACAAACCCATCCATCTGCACATCGAACCCATTCATCGACACATCGAACACATCCACCTCCACATCGAACCCATCCACCGACACATCGAACACATCCACCTCCACATCGAACCCGTCCATCTACACATCGAATGCATCCATCTGCACTTCGAACCCATCCAAAAACACATCGAACACATCCACTTCCACATCGAACCCATCTATTTACACATCGAACCCATCTACACATCGAACCCATCCATCTACACATCGAACACATCTATCGACTCAACGAAGCCATCCATCCACACATCGAACCCATCCATCGACCATCTACACATCGAACCCATCCATCTAAACATGGAATGAATCCATCTCCACATCGAATGAATCCATTCATCGACACTTCGAACCCATCCACCGACACATCGAACACATCTACCTGCACATCGAACCCATCCACCTCCACATCAAAACCATCCACCTCCACATCGAACCCATCCATCTACACATCGAACCCATCCATCTACACATCGAACCCATCTATCTACTCAACGAAGCCATCCATCTACTCAACAAAGCCATCCATCTACACATCGAACCCATCCATCTACCATCTACACATCGAACTCATCCATCTACACATCAAATGCATCCATCTACATACCGAACCCATTCATCTACACTTCAAACCCATCCACCTCCACATCAAAACCATCCACCTCCACATCGAACACATCGATCTACACATCGAACCCATCCATCTACACATCGAAACCATCCATCTACACATCGAACCCATCCATCTACACATCGATCTACTCAACGAACCCATCCACCTACACATCGAACCCATCTACACATCGAACCCATCCATCTACCATCTACACATCGAACCCATCCATCTACACATCGAATGCATCCATCTACACACCGAACCCATTCATCTACACTTCAAACCCATCCACCTCCACATCGAACACATCCACCTCCACATCGAACACATCCACCTCCACATCGAACCCATCCATCTACACATCGAACCCATCCATCTACACATCGAACCCATCTATCTACACATCGAACCCATCCATCTACACGTCGAACCCATCCATCTACACATCGAACCCATCCATCTACACATCGAACCCATCCATCGACACTTCGAACCCATCCACCTCCTCATCGAACCCATCCATCGACACATCGAACCCATCCATCGACACATCGAACCCATCCATCTATACATCGAACCCATCCACGTCCACATCAAACCCATCCACCTCCACGTCGAACCCATCCACCTGCACATCGAACCCATCCACCTAGACGTTGAACCCATCCATCAACACATCGAACTCATCCATCTACACATCGAACCCATCCATCTACACATCGAACCCATCCACCGACACATCGAACCCATCCATCGACACATCGAACCCATCCATCTACACATCGAACACATCCATCTACACATCGAACTCATCCATCGACACATCGAACCCATCCATCTACACATCGAACACATCCATCGACACATCGAACCCATCCATCTACACATCGAACCCATCCATCTAAAAATCGAACTCATCCACCAACACATCGAACTCATCCACCGACACGTCGAATCCATCCACCGGCACGTGGAACCCATCCACCTGCACATCGAACCCATCCACCTGCACATCGAACCCATCCATCTACACATCGAACCCATCCATCTACACATCGAACCCATCCATCTACACATCGAACCCATCCATCTACACATTGAACCCATCCATCTACACATCGAATCCGTCCACCTACACATCGAACCCATTCATCTACACATCGAACCCATCCATCTACACATCGAACCCATCCATCTACACATCGAACCCATCCAACTACACATCGAACCCATCCAACTACACATCGAACCCATCCAACTACACTTCGAACCCATCCACCTCCACATCGAACCCATCCATCTACACATCGAAAACTTCGATCTACTCTACGAACCCATCCATCTACACATTGAACACTTCTATCTACTCTACGAACCCATCCATCTGCACATCGAACCCATTCATCGACACATCGAACACATCCACCTCCACATCGAACCCATCCATCTACACATCGAAAACTTCTATCTACTCTACGAACCCATCTATCTACACATCGAACCCATCCATCTACTCATCGAATCCGTCCACCTACACATCGAACCCATCCATCTACACATCGAACCCGTCCTCTACACATCGAACTCGTCCACCTACACATCAAACCCATCCAACTACACATCGAACCCATCCAACTACACTTCGAACCAATCCACCTCCACATCGAACCCATCCATCTACACATCGAACCCATCCATCGACACATCGAACCCATCCATCTACACATCGAAAACTTCTATCTACTTTACGAACTCATCCATCTACACATCGAACACTTCTATCTACTCTACGAACCCATCCACCTCCACGTCGAACCCATCCACCGACACATCGAACACATCCACCTCCACATCAAAGCCATCCACCTCCACATCGAACACATCCATCTACACATCGAACCCATCCATCTACACATCGAACCCATCCATCTACACATCGATCTACTCAACGAACCCATCCACCTACACATCGAACCCATCTACACATCGAACCCATCCATCTACACATCGAACACATCTATCTACTCAACGAAGCCATCCATCTACACATCGAACCCATCCATCTACCATCTACACATCGAACCCATCCATCGACACATCGAATGCATCCATCTACACACCGAACCCATTCATCTACACTTCAAACCCATCCACCTCCACATCGAACACATCCACCTCTACATCGAACACATCCACCTCCACATCGAACCCATCCATCTACACATCGAACCCATCTATCAACACATCGAACCCATCCATCTACACGTCGAACCCATTCATCTACACATCGAACCCATCCATCTACACATCGAATCCATCCATCGACACATCGAACCCATCCATCTACACTTCGAACCCATCCACCTCCTCATCGAACCCATCCATCTACACATCGAACCCATCCATCTACACATCGAACCCATCCATCTACACATCGAACCCATCCATCGACACATCGAACCCATCCATCTACACTTCGAACCCATTCACCTCCTCATCGAACCCATCCATCTACACATCGAACCCATCCATCTACACATCGAACCCATCCACCTGCACGTCGAACCCATCCACCTGCACATCGAACCCATCCATCAACACATCGAACCCATCCATCGACACATCGAACCCATCCATCTACACATCGAACACATCCATCTACACATCGAACCCATCCATCTAAAAATCGAACTCATCCACCAACACATCGAACCCATCCACGTCCACGTCGAATCCATCCACCGGCACATCGAACCCATCCACCTAGACGTCGAACTCGTCCACCTACACATCGAACCCGTCCACCGACACATCGAACCCATTCATCTACACATCGAACCCATCCATCTACTCATCGAACCCATCCATCTACACATCGAACACATCCAACTACACATCGAACCCATCCAACTGCACATCGAACCCATCCAACTACACATCGAACCCATCCAACTACACATCGAACACATCCATCTACACATCGAACCCATCCATCTACACATCGAACCCATCCATCTACACATCGAAAACTTCTATCTACTCTACGAACCCATCCATCTACACATCGAACACTTCTATCTACTCTACGAACCCATCCATCTGCACATCGAACCCATTCATCGACACATCGAACACATCCACCTCCACATCGAAACCATCCACCGACACATCGAACACATCCATCTACACATCGAACCCATCCATCTACACATCGAACCCATCTATCTACACATCGAACCCATCCATCTACACGTCGAACCCATCCATCTACACATCGAACCCATCCATCTACACATCGAACCCATCCATCGACACTTCGAACCCATCCACCTCCTCATCGAACCCATCCATCGACACATCGAACCCATCCATCGACACATCGAACCCATCCATCTACACATCGAACCCATCCACGTCCACATCAAACCCATCCACCTCCACGTCGAACCCATCCACCTGCACATCGAACCCATCCACCTAGACGTCGAACCCATCCATCAACACATCGAACTCATCCATCTACACATCGAACCCATCCATCTACACATCGAACCCATCCACCGACACATCGAACACATCCATCGACACATCGAACCCGTCCATCTACACATCGAACACATCCATCTACACATCGAACTCATCCATCGACACATCGAACCCATCCATCTACACATCGAACACATCCATCGACACATCGAACCCATCCATCTACACATCGAACCCATCCATCTAAAAATCGAACTCATCCACCAACACATCGAACTCATCCACCGACACGTCGAATCCATCCACCGGCACGTGGAACCCATCCACCTGCACATCGAACCCATCCACCTGCACATCGAACCCATCCATCTACACATCGAACCCATCCATCTACACATCGAACCCATCCATCCACACATCGAACCCATCCATCTACACATCGAACCCATCCATCTACACATCGAACCCATCCATCTACACATTGAACCCATCCATCTACACATCGAACCCATCCATCTACTCATCGAATCCGTCCACCTACACATCGAACCCATTCATCTACACATCGAACCCATCCATCTACACATCGAACCCATCCAACTACACATCGAACCCATCCAACTACACATCGAACCCATCCAACTACACTTCGAACCCATCCACCTCCACATCGAACCCATCCATCTACACATCGAAAACTTCGATCTACTCTACGAACCCATCCATCTACACATCGAACACTTCTATCTACTCTACGAACCCATCCATCTGCACATCGAACCCATTCATCGACACATCGAACACATCCACCTCCACATCGAACCCATCCATCTACACATCGAAAACTTCTATCTACTCTACGAACCCATCTATCGACACATCGAACCCATCCATCTACTCATCGAATCCGTCCACCTACACATCGAACCCGTCCTCTACACATCGAACTCGTCCACCTACACATCAAACCCATCCAACTACACATCGAACCCATCCAACTACACTTCGAACCAATCCACCTCCACATCGAACCCATCCATCTACACATCGAACCCATCCATTACACATCGAACCCATCCATCTACACATCGAAAACTTCTATCTACTCTACGAACTCATCCATCTACACATCGAACACTTCTATCTACTCTACGAACCCATCCACCTCCACGTCGAACCCATCCACCGACACATCGAACACATCCACCTCCACATCAAAGCCATCCATCTACACATCGAACCCATCCATCTACACATCGATCTACTCAATGAACCCATCCACCTACACATCGAACCCATCTACACATCGAACCCATCCATCTACACATCGAACACATCTATCTACTCAACGAAGCCATCCATCTACACATCGAACCCATCCATCTACCATCTACACATCGAACCCATCCATCGACACATCGAATGCATCCATCTACACACCGAACCCATTCATCTACACTTCAAACCCATCCACCTCCACATCGAACACATCCACCTCTACATCGAACACATCCACCTCCACATCGAACCCATCCATCTACACATCGAACCCATCTATCAACACATCGAACCCATCCATCTACACGTCGAACCCATTCATCTACACATCGAACCCATCCATCGACACATCGAACCCATCCATCTACACTTCGAACCCATCCACCTCCTCATCGAACCCATCCATCTACACATCGAACCCATCCATCTACACATCGAACCCATCCATCTACACATCGAACCCATCCATCTACACATCGAACCCATCCATCGACACATCGAACCCATCCATCTACACTTCGAACCCATCCACCTCCTCATCGAACTCGTCCACCTACACATCGAACCCGTCCACCGACACATCGAACCCATTCATCTACACATCGAACCCATCCATCTACTCATCGAACCCATTCATCTACACATCGAACCCATTCATCTACACATCGAACCCATTCATCTACACATCGAACCCATTCATCTACACATCGAACCCATCCATCTACTCATCGAACCCATCCATCTACACATCGAACACATCCAACTACACATCGAACCCATCCAACTGCACATCGAACCCATCCAACTACACATCGAACCCATCCAACTACACTTCGAACCCATTCACCTCCACATCGAACCCATCCATCTACACATCGAACACATCCATCTACACATCGAACCCATCCATCTACACATCGAACACATCCACTTCCACATCGAACCCATCTATCTACACATCGAATGCATGCATCTGCACTTCGAACCCATCCATCTACACATCGAACACATCCACTTCCACATCGAACCCATCTATCTACACATCGAACCCATCGACACATCGAACCCATCCATCTACACATCGAATGCATCTATCTGCACTTCGAACCCATCCATCTACACATCGAACACATCCACTTCCACATCGAACCGATCTATCTACACATCGAACCCATCTACACATCGAACCCATCCATCTACACATCGAACACATCTATCTACACATCAAACCCATCCAACTACACATCGAACCCATCCAACTACACTTCGAACCAATCCACCTCCACATCGAACCCATCCATCTACACATCGAACCCATCCATCTACACATCGAACCCATCCATCTACACATCGAACCCATCCATCTACACATCGAAAACTTCTATCTACTCTACGAACTCATCCATCTACACATCGAACACTTCTATCTACTCTACGAACCCATCCACCTCCACGTCGAACCCATCCACCGACACATCGAACACATCCACCTCCACATCAAAGCCATCCACCTCCACATCGAACACATCCATCTACACATCGAACCCATCCATCTACACATCGATCTACTCAACGAACCCATCCACCTACACATCGAACCCATCTACACATCGAACCCATCCATCTACACATCGAACACATCTATCTACTCAACGAAGCCATCCATCTACACATCGAAACCATCCATCTACCATCTACACATCGAACCCATCCATCGACACATCGAATGCATCCATCTACACACCGAACCCATTCATCTACACTTCAAACCCATCCACCGACACATCGAACACATCCACCTCCACATCAAAGCCATCCACCTCCACATCGAACACATCCATCTACACATCGAACCCATCCATCTACACATCGAACCCATCCATCTACACATCGATCTACTCAACGAACCCATCCACCTACACATCGAACCCATCTACACATCGAACCCATCCATCTACACATCGAACACATCTATCTACTCAACGAAGCCATCCATCTACACATCGAACCCATCCATCTACCATCTACACATCGAACCCATCCATCGACACATCGAATGCATCCATCTACACACCGAACCCATTCATCTACACTTCAAACCCATCCACCTCCACATCGAACACATCCACCTCCACATCGAACACATCCACCTCGACATCGAACCCATCCATCTACACATCGAACCCATCCATCTACACATCGAATCCATCCATCGACACATCGAACCCATCCATCTACACTTCGAACCCATCCACCTCCTCATCGAACCCATCCATCTACACATCGAACCCATCCATCTACACATCGAACCCATCCATCAACACATCAAACTCATCCATCGACACTTCGAACCCATCCATCTACACATCGAACACATCCATCTACACATCGAACCCATCCATCTAAAAATCGAACCCATCCACCAACACATCGAACCCATCCATCTGCACATCGAACCCATCCATCTACACATCGAACCCATCCATCTACACATCGAACCCATCCATCTACACATCGAACCCATCCATCTACACATCGAACCCATCCATCTACACATCGAACCCATCCATATTCACATCGAACCCATCCATCTACTCATCGAATCCGTCCACCTACACATCGAACCCTTCCATCTACACATCGAACCCGTCCTCTACACATCGAACTCGTCCACCTACACATCGAACCCGTCCACCGACACATCGAACCCATTCATCTACACATCGAACCCATCCATCTACTCATCGAACCCATCCATCTACACATCGAACACATCCAACTACACATCGAACCCATCCAACTGCACATCGAACCCATCCAACTACACATCGAACCCATCCAACTACACATCGAACCCATCCATCTACACATCGAACCCATCCATCTACACATCGAACCCATCCATCTACACATCGAAAACTTCTATCTACTCTACGAACCCATCCATCTACACATCGAACCCATCCATCTACACATCGAAAACTTCTATCTACTCTACGAACCCATCCATCTACACATCGAACACTTCTATCTACTCTACGAACCCATCCATCTGCACATCGAACCCATTCATCGACACATCGAACACATCCACCTCCACATCGAAACCATCCACCGACACATCGAACACATCCATCTACACATCGAACCCATCCACCTGCACATCGAACCCATCCACCTGCACATCGAACCCATCCATCTACACATCGAACCCATCCATCTACACATCGAACCCATCCATCTACACATCGAACCCATCCATCTACACATCGAACCCATCCATCTACACATCGAATCCGTCCACCTACACATCGAACCCATTCATCTACACATCGAACCCATCCATCTACACATCGAACCCATCCATCTACACATCGAACCCATCCAACTACACATCGAACCCATCCAACTACACATCGAACCCATCCAACTACACTTCGAACCCATCCACCTCCACATCGAACCCATCCATCTACACATCGAAAACTTCGATCTACTCTACGAACCCATCCATCTACACATTGAACACTTCTATCTACTCTACGAACCCATCCATCTGCACATCGAACCCATTCATCGACACATCGAACACATCCACCTCCACATCGAACCCATCCATCTACACATCGAAAACTTCTATCTACTCTACGAACCCATCTATCTACACATCGAACCCATCCATCTACTCATCGAATCCGTCCACCTACACATCGAACCCATCCATCTACACATCGAACCCGTCCTCTACACATCGAACTCGTCCACCTACACATCAAACCCATCCAACTACACATCGAACCCATCCAACTACACTTCGAACCAATCCACCTCCACATCGAACCCATCCATCTACACATCGAACCCATCCATCGACACATCGAACCCATCCATCTACACATCGAAAACTTCTATCTACTTTACGAACTCATCCATCTACACATCGAACACTTCTATCTACTCTACGAACCCATCCACCTCCACGTCGAACCCATCCACCGACACATCGAACACATCCACCTCCACATCAAAGCCATCCACCTCCACATCGAACACATCCATCTACACATCGAACCCATCCATCTACACATCGAACCCATCCATCTACACATCGATCTACTCAACGAACCCATCCACCTACACATCGAACCCATCTACACATCGAACCCATCCATCTACACATCGAACACATCTATCTACTCAACGAAGCCATCCATCTACACATCGAACCCATCCATCTACCATCTACACATCGAACCCATCCATCGACACATCGAATGCATCCATCTACACACCGAACCCATTCATCTACACTTCAAACCCATCCACCTCCACATCGAACACATCCACCTCTACATCGAACACATCCACCTCCACATCGAACCCATCCATCTACACATCGAACCCATCTATCAACACATCGAACCCATCCATCTACACGTCGAACCCATTCATCTACACATCGAACCCATCCATCTACACATCGAATCCATCCATCGACACATCGAACCCATCCATCTACACTTCGAACCCATCCACCTCCTCATCGAACCCATCCATCTACACATCGAACCCATCCATCTACACATCGAACCCATCCATCTACACATCGAACCCATCCATCGACACATCGAACCCATCCATCTACACTTCGAACCCATTCACCTCCTCATCGAACCCATCCATCTACACATCGAACCCATCCATCTACACATCGAACCCATCCACCTGCACGTCGAACCCATCCACCTGCACATCGAACCCATCCACCTAGACGTCGAACCCATCCATCAACACATCGAACTCATCCATCGACACATCGAACCCATCCATCTACACATCGAACACATCCATCTACACATCGAACCCATCCATCTAAAAATCGAACTCATCCACCAACACATCGAACCCATCCACGTCCACGTCGAATCCATCCACCGGCACATCGAACCCATCCACCTAGACGTCGAACTCGTCCACCTACACATCGAACCCGTCCACCGACACATCGAACCCATTCATCTACACATCGAACCCATCCATCTACTCATCGAACCCATCCATCTACACATCGAACACATCCAACTACACATCGAACCCATCCAACTGCACATCGAACCCATCCAACTACACATCGAACCCATCCAACTACACATCGAACACATCCATCTACACATCGAACCCATCCATCTACACATCGAACCCATCCATCTACACATCGAAAACTTCTATCTACTCTACGAACCCATCCATCTACACATCGAACACTTCTATCTACTCTACGAACCCATCCATCTGCACATCGAACCCATTCATCGACACATCGAACACATCCACCTCCACATCGAAACCATCCACCGACACATCGAACACATCCATCTACACATCGAACCCATCCATCTACACATCGAACCCATCTATCTACACATCGAACCCATCCATCTACACGTCGAACCCATCCATCTACACATCGAACCCATCCATCTACACATCGAACCCATCCATCGACACTTCGAACCCATCCACCTCCTCATCGAACCCATCCATCGACACATCGAACCCATCCATCGACACATCGAACCCATCCATCTACACATCGAACCCATCCACGTCCACATCAAACCCATCCACCTCCACGTCGAACCCATCCACCTGCACATCGAACCCATCCACCTAGACGTCGAACCCATCCATCAACACATCGAACTCATCCATCTACACATCGAACCCATCCATCTACACATCGAACCCATCCACCGACACATCGAACACATCCATCGACACATCGAACCCGTCCATCTACACATCGAACACATCCATCTACACATCGAACTCATCCATCGACACATCGAACCCATCCATCTACACATCGAACACATCCATCGACACATCGAACCCATCCATCTACACATCGAACCCATCCATCTAAAAATCGAACTCATCCACCAACACATCGAACTCATCCACCGACACGTCGAATCCATCCACCGGCACGTGGAACCCATCCACCTGCACATCGAACCCATCCACCTGCACATCGAACCCATCCATCTACACATCGAACCCATCCATCTACACATCGAACCCATCCATCCACACATCGAACCCATCCATCTACACATCGAACCCATCCATCTACACATCGAACCCATCCATCTACACATTGAACCCATCCATCTACACATCGAACCCATCCATCTACTCATCGAATCCGTCCACCTACACATCGAACCCATTCATCTACACATCGAACCCATCCATCTACACATCGAACCCATCCAACTACACATCGAACCCATCCAACTACACATCGAACCCATCCAACTACACTTCGAACCCATCCACCTCCACATCGAACCCATCCATCTACACATCGAAAACTTCGATCTACTCTACGAACCCATCCATCTACACATCGAACACTTCTATCTACTCTACGAACCCATCCATCTGCACATCGAACCCATTCATCGACACATCGAACACATCCACCTCCACATCGAACCCATCCATCTACACATCGAAAACTTCTATCTACTCTACGAACCCATCTATCGACACATCGAACCCATCCATCTACTCATCGAATCCGTCCACCTACACATCGAACCCATCCATCTACACATCGAACCCGTCCTCTACACATCGAACTCGTCCACCTACACATCAAACCCATCCAACTACACATCGAACCCATCCAACTACACTTCGAACCAATCCACCTCCACATCGAACCCATCCATCTACACATCGAACCCATCCATTACACATCGAACCCATCCATCTACACATCGAAAACTTCTATCTACTCTACGAACTCATCCATCTACACATCGAACACTTCTATCTACTCTACGAACCCATCCACCTCCACGTCGAACCCATCCACCGACACATCGAACACATCCACCTCCACATCAAAGCCATCCATCTACACATCGAACCCATCCATCTACACATCGATCTACTCAATGAACCCATCCACCTACACATCGAACCCATCTACACATCGAACCCATCCATCTACACATCGAACACATCTATCTACTCAACGAAGCCATCCATCTACACATCGAACCCATCCATCTACCATCTACACATCGAACCCATCCATCGACACATCGAATGCATCCATCTACACACCGAACCCATTCATCTACACTTCAAACCCATCCACCTCCACATCGAACACATCCACCTCTACATCGAACACATCCACCTCCACATCGAACCCATCCATCTACACATCGAACCCATCTATCAACACATCGAACCCATCCATCTACACGTCGAACCCATTCATCTACACATCGAACCCATCCATCGACACATCGAACCCATCCATCTACACTTCGAACCCATCCACCTCCTCATCGAACCCATCCATCTACACATCGAACCCATCCATCTACACATCGAACCCATCCATCTACACATCGAACCCATCCATCTACACATCGAACCCATCCATCGACACATCGAACCCATCCATCTACACTTCGAACCCATCCACCTCCTCATCGAACTCGTCCACCTACACATCGAACCCGTCCACCGACACATCGAACCCATTCATCTACACATCGAACCCATCCATCTACTCATCGAACCCATTCATCTACACATCGAACCCATTCATCTACACATCGAACCCATTCATCTACACATCGAACCCATTCATCTACACATCGAACCCATCCATCTACTCATCGAACCCATCCATCTACACATCGAACACATCCAACTACACATCGAACCCATCCAACTGCACATCGAACCCATCCAACTACACATCGAACCCATCCAACTACACTTCGAACCCATTCACCTCCACATCGAACCCATCCATCTACACATCGAACACATCCATCTACACATCGAACCCATCCATCTACACATCGAACCCATCCATCTACACATCGAAAACTTCTATCTACTCTACGAACCCATCCATCTACACATCGAACACTTCTATCTACTCTACGAACCCATCCATCTGCACATCGAACCCGTTCATCGACACATCGAACACATCCACCTCCACATCGAACCCATCCACCTCCACATCGAACACATCCACTTCCACATCGAACCCATCTATCTACACATCGAATGCATGCATCTGCACTTCGAACCCATCCATCTACACATCGAACACATCCACTTCCACATCGAACCCATCTATCTACACATCGAACCCATCGACACATCGAACCCATCCATCTACACATCGAATGCATCTATCTGCACTTCGAACCCATCCATCTACACATCGAACACATCCACTTCCACATCGAACCGATCTATCTACACATCGAACCCATCTACACATCGAACCCATCCATCTACACATCGAACACATCTATCTACACATCAAACCCATCCAACTACACATCGAACCCATCCAACTACACTTCGAACCAATCCACCTCCACATCGAACCCATCCATCTACACATCGAACCCATCCATCTACACATCGAACCCATCCATCTACACATCGAACCCATCCATCTACACATCGAAAACTTCTATCTACTCTACGAACTCATCCATCTACACATCGAACACTTCTATCTACTCTACGAACCCATCCACCTCCACGTCGAACCCATCCACCGACACATCGAACACATCCACCTCCACATCAAAGCCATCCACCTCCACATCGAACACATCCATCTACACATCGAACCCATCCATCTACACATCGAACCCATCCATCTACACATCGATCTACTCAACGAACCCATCCACCTACACATCGAACCCATCTACACATCGAACCCATCCATCTACACATCGAACACATCTATCTACTCAACGAAGCCATCCATCTACACATCGAAACCATCCATCTACCATCTACACATCGAACCCATCCATCGACACATCGAATGCATCCATCTACACACCGAACCCATTCATCTACACTTCAAACCCATCCACCGACACATCGAACACATCCACCTCCACATCAAAGCCATCCACCTCCACATCGAACACATCCATCTACACATCGAACCCATCCATCTACACATCGAACCCATCCATCTACACATCGATCTACTCAACGAACCCATCCACCTACACATCGAACCCATCTACACATCGAACCCATCCATCTACACATCGAACACATCTATCTACTCAACGAAGCCATCCATCTACACATCGAACCCATCCATCTACCATCTACACATCGAACCCATCCATCGACACATCGAATGCATCCATCTACACACCGAACCCATTCATCTACACTTCAAACCCATCCACCTCCACATCGAACACATCCACCTCCACATCGAACACATCCACCTCGACATCGAACCCATCCATCTACACATCGAACCCATCCATCTACACATCGAATCCATCCATCGACACATCGAACCCATCCATCTACACTTCGAACCCATCCACCTCCTCATCGAACCCATCCATCTACACATCGAACCCATCCATCTACACATCGAACCCATCCATCAACACATCAAACTCATCCATCGACACTTCGAACCCATCCATCTACACATCGAACACATCCATCTACACATCGAACCCATCCATCTAAAAATCGAACCCATCCACCAACACATCGAACCCATCCATCTACACATCGAACCCATCCATCTACACATCGAACCCATCCATCTACACATCGAACCCATCCATCTACACATCGAACCCATCCATCTACACATCGAACCCATCCATCTACACATCGAACCCATCCATATTCACATCGAACCCATCCATCTACTCATCGAATCCGTCCACCTACACATCGAACCCTTCCATCTACACATCGAACCCGTCCTCTACACATCGAACTCGTCCACCTACACATCGAACCCGTCCACCGACACATCGAACCCATTCATCTACACATCGAACCCATCCATCTACTCATCGAACCCATCCATCTACACATCGAACACATCCAACTACACATCGAACCCATCCAACTGCACATCGAACCCATCCAACTACACATCGAACCCATCCAACTACACATCGAACCCATCCATCTACACATCGAACCCATCCATCTACACATCGAACCCATCCATCTACACATCGAAAACTTCTATCTACTCTACGAACCCATCCATCTACACATCGAACACTTCTATCTACTCTACGAACCCATCCATCTGCACATCGAACCCATTCATCGACACATCGAACACATCCACCTCCACATCGAACCCATCCATCTGCACATCGAACCCATCCACCGACACATCGAACACATCCACTTCCACATCGAACCCATCTATCTACACATCGAATGCATCCATCTGCACTTCGAACCCATCCATCTACACATCGAACACATCCACTTCCACATCGAACCCATCTATCTACACATCGAACCCATCTACACATCGAACCCATCCATCTACACATCGAACACATCTATCGACTCAACGAAGCCATCCATCTACACATCGAACCCATCCATCTACCATCTACACATCGAATCCATCCATCTAAACATCGAATGAATCCATCTCAACATCGAATGAATCCATTCATCGACACTTCGAACCCATCCACCGACACATCGAACCCATCCACCTCCACATCGAACCCATCCACCTCCACATCGAACCCATCCACCTCCACATCGAACACATCCATCTACACATCGAACCCATCCATCTACACATCGAACCCATCCATCTACACATCGATCTACTCAATGAACCCATCCACCGACACATCGAACCCATCTACACATCGAACCCATCCATCTACACATCGAACCCATCCACCTGCACGTCGAACCCATCCACCTGCACATCGAACCCATCCACCTAGACGTCGAACCCATCCATCAACACATCGAACTCATCCATCGACACATCGAACCCATCCATCTACACATCGAACACATCCATCTACACATCGAACCCATCCATCTAAAAATCGAACTCATCCACCAACACATCGAACCCATCCACGTCCACGTCGAATCCATCCACCGGCACATCGAACCCATCCACCTAGACGTCGATCCCGTCCATCTACACATCAAACACATCCACCTCCACATCGAACCCGTCCATCTACACATCGAACCTGTCCACCTGCACATCGAACCCATCCACCTGCACATCGAACCCATCCACCTGCACATCGAACCCATCCATCTACACATCGAACACATCCACCTCCACATCGAACCCATCATTCTACACATCGAACCCATCCATCTACACATCGAATGCATCCATCTGCACTTCGAACCCATCCATCTACACATCGAACACATCCACTTCCACATCGAACCCATCTATCTACACATCGAACCCATCTACACATCGAACCCATCCATCTACACATCGAACACATCTATCGACTCAACGAAGCCATCCATCTACACATCGAACCCATCCATCTATCATCTACACATCGAATCCATCCATCTAAACATCGAATGAATCCATCTCAACATCGAATGAATCCATTCATCGAAACTTCGAACCCATCCACCGACACATCGAACCCATCCACCTCCACATCGAACCCATCCACCTCCACATCGAACCCATCCACCTCCACATCAAAACCATCCACCTCCAAATCGAACACATCCATCTACACATCGAACACATCCATCTACACATCGAACCCATCCATCTACACATCGATCTACTCAATGAACCCATCCACCGACACATCGAACCCATCTACACATCGAACCCATCCATCTACACATCGAACCCATCCACCTGCACGTCGAACCCATCCACCTGCACATCGAACCCATCCACCTAGACGTCGAACCCATCCATCAACACATCGAACTCATCCATCGACACATCGAACCCATCCATCTACACATCGAACACATCCATCTACACATCGAACCCATCCATCTAAAAATCGAACTCATCCACCAACACATCGAACCCATCCACGTCCACGTCGAATCCATCCACCGGCACATCGAACCCATCCACCTAGACGTCGATCCCGTCCATCTACACATCAAACACATCCACCTCCACATCGAACCCATCCACCTCCACATCGAACCCATCCACCTCCACATCGAACCCATCCATCTACACATCGAACCCATCCATCTACACATCGAACCCATCCATCTACACATCGAACCCATCCATCTACACATCGAACCCATCCATCTACACATCGAACCCATCCATCTACACATCGAACCCATCCATCTACACATCGAACCCATCCATCTACACATCGAATCCGTCCACCTACACATCGAACCCTTCCATCTACACATCGAACCCATCCATCTACACATCGAACCCATCCATCTGCACATCGAACCCATCCATCTGCACATCGAACCCATCCATCTACACATCGAACCCATCCATCTACACATCGAACCCATCCATCTACACATCGAACCCATCCATCTACACATCGAACCCATCCATCTACACATCGAACCCATCCATCTACACATCGAACCCATCCATCTACACATCGAACCCTTCCATCTACACATCGAACCCGTCCTCTACACATCGAACTCATCCACCTACACATCGAACCCGTCCACCGACACATCGAACCCATTCATCTACACATCGAACCCATCCATCTACTCATCGAACCCATCCATCTACACATCGAACACATCCAACTACACATCGAACCCATCCAACTGCACATCGAACCCATCCAACTACACATCGAACCCATCCAACTACACTTCGAACCCATTCACCTCCACATCGAACCCATCCATCTACACATCGAACACATCCATCTACACATCGAACCCATCCATCTACACATCGAACACATCCATCTGCACATCGAAAACTTCTATCTACTCTACGAACCCATCCATCTACACATCGAACACTTCTATCTACTCTACGAACCCATCCATCTGCACATCGAACCCATTCATCGACACATCGAACACATCCACCTCCACATCGAACCCATCCACCGACACATCGAACACATCCACCTCCACATCGAACCCGTCCATCTACACATCGAACACATCCACCTCCACATCGAACCCATCCACCGACACATCGAACACATCCACCTCCACATCGAACCCGTCCATCTACACATCGAACAAATCCACTTCCACATCGAACCCATCTATCTACACATCGAATGCATCCATCTACACATCGAACCCATCTATCTACACATCGAACCCATCGACACATCGAACCCATCCATCTACACATCGAATGCATCCATCTGCACTTCGAACCCATCCATCTACACATCGAACACATCTATCGACTCAACGAAGCCATCCATCTACACATCGAACCCATCCATCGACCATCTACACATCGAACCCATCCATCTAAACATGGAATGAATCCATCTCCACATCGAATGAATCCATTCATCGACACTTCGAACCCATCCACCGACACATCGAACACATCTACCTGCACATCGAACCCATCCACCTCCACATCAAAACCATCCACCTCCACATCGAACACATCCATCTACACATCGAACCCATCCATCTACACATCGAACCCATCCATCTACACATCGAACCCATCCATCTACACATCGAAAACTTCTATCTACTCTACGAACTCATCCATCTACACATCGAACACTTCTATCTACTCTACGAACCCATCCACCTCCACGTCGAACCCATCCACCGACACATCGAACACATCCACCTCCACATCAAAGCCATCCATCTACACATCGAACCCATCCATCTACACATCGATCTACTCAATGAACCCATCCACCTACACATCGAACCCATCTACACATCGAACCCATCCATCTACACATCGAACACATCTATCTACTCAACGAAGCCATCCATCTACACATCGAACCCATCCATCTACCATCTACACATCGAACCCATCCATCGACACATCGAATGCATCCATCTACACACCGAACCCATTCATCTACACTTCAAACCCATCCACCTCCACATCGAACACATCCACCTCTACATCGAACACATCCACCTCCACATCGAACCCATCCATCTACACATCGAACCCATCTATCAACACATCGAACCCATCCATCTACACGTCGAACCCATTCATCTACACATCGAACCCATCCATCGACACATCGAACCCATCCATCTACACTTCGAACCCATCCACCTCCTCATCGAACCCATCCATCTACACATCGAACCCATCCATCTACACATCGAACCCATCCATCTACACATCGAACCCATCCATCTACACATCGAACCCATCCATCGACACATCGAACCCATCCATCTACACTTCGAACCCATCCACCTCCTCATCGAACTCGTCCACCTACACATCGAACCCGTCCACCGACACATCGAACCCATTCATCTACACATCGAACCCATTCATCTACACATCGAACCCATTCATCTACACATCGAACCCATTCATCTACACATCGAACCCATCCATCTACTCATCGAACCCATCCATCTACACATCGAACACATCCAACTACACATCGAACCCATCCAACTGCACATCGAACCCATCCAACTACACATCGAACCCATCCAACTACACTTCGAACCCATTCACCTCCACATCGAACCCATCCATCTACACATCGAACACATCCATCTACACATCGAACCCATCCATCTACACATCGAACCCATCCATCTACACATCGAAAACTTCTATCTACTCTACGAACCCATCCATCTACACATCGAACACTTCTATCTACTCTACGAACCCATCCATCTGCACATCGAACCCATTCATCGACACATCGAACACATCCACCTCCACATCGAACCCATCCACCGACACATCGAACACATCCACCTCCACATCGAACCCGTCCATCTACACATCGAACACATCCACTTCCACATCGAACCCATCTATCTACACATCGAATGCATGCATCTGCACTTCGAACCCATCCATCTACACATCGAACACATCCACTTCCACATCGAACCCATCTATCTACACATCGAACCCATCGACACATCGAACCCATCCATCTACACATCGAATGCATCTATCTGCACTTCGAACCCATCCATCTACACATCGAACACATCCACTTCCACATCGAACCGATCTATCTACACATCGAACCCATCTACACATCGAACCCATCCATCTACACATCGAACACATCTATCTACACATCAAACCCATCCAACTACACATCGAACCCATCCAACTACACTTCGAACCAATCCACCTCCACATCGAACCCATCCATCTACACATCGAACCCATCCATCTACACATCGAACCCATCCATCTACACATCGAACCCATCCATCTACACATCGAAAACTTCTATCTACTCTACGAACTCATCCATCTACACATCGAACACTTCTATCTACTCTACGAACCCATCCACCTCCACGTCGAACCCATCCACCGACACATCGAACACATCCACCTCCACATCAAAGCCATCCACCTCCACATCGAACACATCCATCTACACATCGAACCCATCCATCTACACATCGAACCCATCCATCTACACATCGATCTACTCAACGAACCCATCCACCTACACATCGAACCCATCTACACATCGAACCCATCCATCTACACATCGAACACATCTATCTACTCAACGAAGCCATCCATCTACACATCGAAACCATCCATCTACCATCTACACATCGAACCCATCCATCGACACATCGAATGCATCCATCTACACACCGAACCCATTCATCTACACTTCAAACCCATCCACCGACACATCGAACACATCCACCTCCACATCAAAGCCATCCACCTCCACATCGAACACATCCATCTACACATCGAACCCATCCATCTACACATCGAACCCATCCATCTACACATCGATCTACTCAACGAACCCATCCACCTACACATCGAACCCATCTACACATCGAACCCATCCATCTACACATCGAACACATCTATCTACTCAACGAAGCCATCCATCTACACATCGAACCCATCCATCTACCATCTACACATCGAACCCATCCATCGACACATCGAATGCATCCATCTACACACCGAACCCATTCATCTACACTTCAAACCCATCCACCTCCACATCGAACACATCCACCTCCACATCGAACACATCCACCTCGACATCGAACCCATCCATCTACACATCGAACCCATCCATCTACACATCGAATCCATCCATCGACACATCGAACCCATCCATCTACACTTCGAACCCATCCACCTCCTCATCGAACCCATCCATCTACACATCGAACCCATCCATCTACACATCGAACCCATCCATCAACACATCAAACTCATCCATCGACACTTCGAACCCATCCATCTACACATCGAACACATCCATCTACACATCGAACCCATCCATCTACACATCGAACACATCCATCTACACATCGAACCCATCCATCTAAAAATCGAACCCATCCACCAACACATCGAACCCATCCATCTGCACATCGAACCCATCCATCTACACATCGAACCCATCCATCTACACATCGAACCCATCCATCTACACATCGAACCCATCCATCTACACATCGAACCCATCCATCTACACATCGAACCCATCCATCTACACATCGAACCCATCCATATTCACATCGAACCCATCCATCTACTCATCGAATCCGTCCACCTACACATCGAACCCTTCCATCTACACATCGAACCCGTCCTCTACACATCGAACTCGTCCACCTACACATCGAACCCGTCCACCGACACATCGAACCCATTCATCTACACATCGAACCCATCCATCTACTCATCGAACCCATCCATCTACACATCGAACACATCCAACTACACATCGAACCCATCCAACTGCACATCGAACCCATCCAACTACACATCGAACCCATCCAACTACACATCGAACCCATCCAACTACACATCGAACCCATCCATCTACACATCGAACCCATCCATCTACACATCGAACCCATCCATCTACACATCGAAAACTTCTATCTACTCTACGAACCCATCCATCTACACATCGAACACTTCTATCTACTCTACGAACCCATCCATCTGCACATCGAACCCATTCATCGACACATCGAACACATCCACCTCCACATCGAACCCATCCACCGACACATCGAACCCATCCACCGACACATCGAACACATCCACCTCCACATCGAACCCGTCCATCTATACATCGAACATATCCACTTCCACATCGAACCCATCTATCTACACATCGAATGCATCCATCTGCACTTCGAACCCATCCATCTACACATCGAACACATCCACTTCCACATCGAACCCATCTATCTACACATCGAACCCATCTACACATCGAACCCATCCATCTACACATCGAACACATCTATCGACTCAACGAAGCCATCCATCTACACATCGAACCCATCCATCTACCATCTACACATCGAATCCATCCATCTAAACATCGAATGAATCCATCTCAACATCGAATGAATCCATTCATCGACACTTCGAACCCATCCACCGACACATCGAACCCATCCACCTCCACATCGAACCCATCCACCTCCACATCGAACCCATCCACCTCCACATCGAACACATCCATCTACACATCGAACCCATCCAGCTACACATCGAACCCATCCATCTACACATCGATCTACTCAATGAACCCATCCACCGACACATCGAACCCATCTACACATCGAACCCATCCATCTACACATCGAACCCATCCACCTGCACGTCGAACCCATCCACCTGCACATCGAACCCATCCACCTAGACGTCGAACCCATCCATCAACACATCGAACTCATCCATCGACACATCGAACCCATCCATCTACACATCGAACACATCCATCTACACATCGAACCCATCCATCTAAAAATCGAACTCATCCACCAACACATCGAACCCATCCACGTCCACGTCGAATCCATCCACCGGCACATCGAACCCATCCACCTAGACGTCGATCCCGTCCATCTACACATCAAACACATCCACCTCCACATCGAACCCGTCCATCTACACATCGAAATTGTCCACCTGCACATCGAACCCATCCACCTGCACATCGAACCCATCCATCTACACATCGAACACATCCACCTCCACATCGAACCCATCATTCTACACATCGAACCCATCCATCTACACATCGAATGCATCCATCTGCACTTCGAACCCATCCATCTACACATCGAACACATCCACTTCCACATCGAACCCATCTATCTACACATCGAACCCATCTACACATCGAACCCATCCATCTACACATCGAACACATCTATCGACTCAACGAAGCCATCCATCTACACATCGAACCCATCCATCTACCATCTACACATCGAATCCATCCATCTAAACATCGAATGAATCCATCTCAACATCGAATGAATCCATTCATCGAAACTTCGAACCCATCCACCGACACATCGAACCCATCCACCTCCACATCGAACCCATCCACCTCCACATCGAACCCATCCACCTCCACATCAAAACCATCCACCTCCAAATCGAACACATCCATCTACACATCGAACACATCCATCTACACATCGAACCCATCCATCTACACATCGATCTACTCAATGAACCCATCCACCGACACATCGAACCCATCTACACATCGAACCCATCCATCTACACATCGAACCCATCCACCTGCACGTCGAACCCATCCACCTGCACATCGAACCCATCCACCTAGACGTCGAACCCATCCATCAACACATCGAACTCATCCATCGACACATCGAACCCATCCATCTACACATCGAACACATCCATCTACACATCGAACCCATCCATCTAAAAATCGAACTCATCCACCAACACATCGAACCCATCCACGTCCACGTCGAATCCATCCACCGGCACATCGAACCCATCCACCTAGACGTCGATCCCGTCCATCTACACATCAAACACATCCACCTCCACATCGAACCCATCCACCTCCACATCGAACCCATCCACCTCCACATCGAACCCATCCATCTACACATCGAACCCATCCATCTACACATCGAACCCATCCATCTACACATCGAACCCATCCATCTACACATCGAACCCATCCATCTACACATCGAACCCATCCATCTACACATCGAACCCATCCATCTACACATCGAACCCATCCATCTACACATCGAATCCGTCCACCTACACATCGAACCCTTCCATCTACACATCGAACCCATCCATCTACACATCGAACCCATCCATCTGCACATCGAACCCATCCATCTGCACATCGAACCCATCCATCTACACATCGAACCCATCCATCTACACATCGAACCCATCCATCTACACATCGAACCCATCCATCTACACATCGAACCCATCCATCTACACATCGAACCCATCCATCTACACATCGAACCCATCCATCTACACATCGAACCCTTCCATCTACACATCGAACCCGTCCTCTACACATCGAACTCATCCACCTACACATCGAACCCGTCCACCGACACATCGAACCCATTCATCTACACATCGAACCCATCCATCTACTCATCGAACCCATCCATCTACACATCGAACACATCCAACTACACATCGAACCCATCCAACTGCACATCGAACCCATCCAACTACACATCGAACCCATCCAACTACACTTCGAACCCATTCACCTCCACATCGAACCCATCCATCTACACATCGAACACATCCATCTACACATCGAACCCATCCATCTACACATCGAACACATCCATCTGCACATCGAAAACTTCTATCTACTCTACGAACCCATCCATCTACACATCGAACACTTCTATCTACTCTACGAACCCATCCATCTGCACATCGAACCCATTCATCGACACATCGAACACATCCACCTCCACATCGAACCCATCCACCGACACATCGAACACATCCACCTCCACATCGAACCCGTCCATCTACACATCGAACACATCCACCTCCACATCGAACCCATCCACCGACACATCGAACACATCCACCTCCACATCGAACCCGTCCATCTACACATCGAACAAATCCACTTCCACATCGAACCCATCTATCTACACATCGAATGCATCCATCTACACATCGAACCCATCTATCTACACATCGAACCCATCGACACATCGAACCCATCCATCTACACATCGAATGCATCCATCTGCACTTCGAACCCATCCATCTACACATCGAACACATCTATCGACTCAACGAAGCCATCCATCTACACATCGAACCCATCCATCGACCATCTACACATCGAACCCATCCATCTAAACATGGAATGAATCCATCTCCACATCGAATGAATCCATTCATCGACACTTCGAACCCATCCACCGACACATCGAACACATCTACCTGCACATCGAACCCATCCACCTCCACATCAAAACCATCCACCTCCACATCGAACACATCCATCTACACATCGAACCCATCCATCTACACATCGAACCCATCCATCTACACATCGAACCCATCCATCTACACATCGATCTACTCAACGAACCCATCCACCTGCACATCGAACCCATCTACACATCGAACCCATCCATCTACACATCGAACCCATCCATCTACTCAACGAAGCCATCCATCTACTCAACAAAGCCATCCATCTACACATCGAACCCATCCATCTACCATCTACACATCGAACTCATCCATCTACACATCGAATGCATCCATCTACATACCGAACCCATTCATCTACACTTCAAACCCATCCACCTCCACATCGAACTCATCCACCGACACATCGAATCCATCCACCGGCACATCGAACCCATCCACCGACACATCGAACCCATCCACCTACACATCGAACCCATCCACCTCCACATCGAACCCATCCACCTACACATCGAACCTATCCACCTCCACATCGAACCCATCCATCTACACATCGAACCCATCCACCGAGACGTCGAACCCGTCCATCTACACATCGAACACATCCACCTCCACATCGAACCCGTCCTCTACACATCGAACCCGTCCTCTACACATCGAACCCGTCCTCTACACATCGAAGTCGTCCACCTACACATCGAACCCGTCCATCTACACATCGAACCCATCCATCTACACATCGAACCCATCCATCTACACATCGAACCCATCCATCGACACATCGAACCCATCCATCTACACTTCGAACCCATCCATCTACACTTCGAACCCATCCACCTCCTCATCGAACCCATCCATCTACACATCGAACCCATCCATCTACACATCGAACCCATCCACGTCCACGTCGAACCCATCCACCTGCACATCGAACCCATCCATCAACACATCGAACTCATCCATCGACACATCGAACCCATCCATCTACACATCGAACACATCCATCTACACATCGAACCCATCCATCTACACATCGAACCCATCCATCTACACATCGAACCCATCCATCGACACATCGAACCCATCCATCTACACTTCGAACCCATCCACATCCTCATCGAACCCATCCATATACACATCGAACCCATCCATCTACACATCGAACCCTTCCATCCACATATCGAACCCATCCATATTCACATCGAACCCATCCATCTACTCATCGAATCCGTCCACCTACACATCGAACCCTTCCATCTACACATCGAACCCGTCCTCTACACATCGAACTCGTCCACCTACACATCGAACCCGTCCACCGACACATCGAACCCATTCATCTACACATCGAACCCATCCATCTACTCATCGAACCCATCCATCTACACATCGAACACATCCAACCACACATCGAACCCATCCAACTGCACATCGAACCCATCCAACTACACATCGAACCCATCCAAATACACTTCGAACCCATTCACCTCCACATCGAACCCATCCATCTACACATCGAATGCATCCATCTACATACCGAACCCATTCATCTACACTTCAAACCCATCCACCTCCACATCGAACTCATCCACCGACACATCGAATCCATCCACCGGCACATCGAACCCATCCACCGACACATCGAACCCATCCACCTACACATCGAACCCATCCACCTCCACATCGAACCCATCCATCTACACATCGAACCCATCCACCGAGACGTCGAACCCGTCCATCTACACATCGAACACATCCACCTCCACATCGAACCCGTCCTCTACACATCGAACCCGTCCTATACACATCGAACCCGTCCTCTACACATCGAACCCGTCCTCTACACATCGAACCCGTCCACCGACACATCGAACCCATTCATCTACACATTGAACCCATCCACCTCCACATCGAACCCGTCCTCTACACATCGAACCCGTCCTCTACACATCGAAGTCGTCCACCTACACATCGAACCCGTCCACCGACACATCGAACCCATTCATCTACACATCGAACCCATCCATCTACACATCGAACCCATCCATCTGCACATCGAACCCATCCATCTACACATCGAACCCATCCATCTGCACATCGAACCCATCCATCTGCACATCGAACCCATCCATCTGCACATCGAACCCATCCATCTGCACATCGAACCCATCCATCTGCACATCGAACCCATCCATCTGCACATCGAACCCATACATCTACACATCGAACCCATCCAACTACACATCGTACCCATCCAACTACACATCGAACGCGTCCTCTACACATCGAAGTCGTCCACCTGCACATCGAACCCATCTATCTACACATCGAACCCATCCATCTACACATCGAACCCATCCATTTACACATCGAACCCATCCATCTACACATCGAACCCATCCATCTACACATCGAACCCATCCATCTACACATCGAACCCATCCATCTACTCATCGAATCCGTCCACCTACACATCGAACCCATCCATCTACACATCGAACCCGTCCTCTACACATCGAACCCGTCCATCTACACATCGAACCCGTCCACCGACACATCGAACCCATTCATCTACACATCGAACCCGTCCTCTACACATCGAACCCGTCCATCTACACATCGAACCCGTCCACCGACACATCGAACCCATCCATCTACACATCGAACCCGTCCTCTACACATCGAACCCGTCCATCTACACATCGAACTCGTCCACCTACACATCGAACTCGTCCACCTACACATCGAACCCGTCCACCGACACATCGAACCCATTCATCTACACATCGAACCCATCCATCTACTCATCGAACCCATCCATCTACACATCGAACCCATCCAACTACACATCGAACCCATCCAACTACACATCGAACCCATCCATCTACACATCGAACACATCCATCTACACATCGAACACATCCATCTACACATCGAAAACTTCTATCTACTCTACGAACCCATCCATCTACACATCGAACACTTCTATCTACTCTACGAACCCATCCATCTGCACATCGAACCCATTCATCGACACATCGAACACATCCACCTCCACATCGAACCCATCCACCGACACATCGAACACATCCACCTCCACATCGAACCCATCCATCTTCACATCGAACCCATCCTTCTACACATCGAATGCATCCATCTGCACTTCGAACCCATCCATCTACACATCGAACACATCCACTTCCACATCGAACCCATCTATCTACACATCGAACCCATCTACACATCGAACCCATCCATCTACACATCGAACACATCTATCGACTCAACGAAGCCATCCATCTACACATCGAACCCATCCATCGACCATCTACACATCGAACCCATCCATCTAAACATGGAATGAATCCATCTCCACATCGAATGAATCCATTCATCGACACTTCGAACCCATCCACCGACACATCGAACACATCTACCTGCACATCGAACCCATCCACCTCCACATCAAAACCATCCACCTCCACATCGAACACATCCATCTACACATCGAACCCATCCATCTACACATCGAACCCATCCATCTACACATCGTACCCATCCATCTACACATCGATGGACTCAACGAACCCATCCACCTACACATCGAACCCATCTACACATCGAACCAATTCATCTACACATCGAACCCATCTATCTACTCAACGAAGCCATCCATCTACTCAACAAAGCCATCCATCTACACATCGAACCCATCCATCTACCATCTACACATCGAACTCATCCATCTACACATCGAATGCATCCATCTACATACCGAACCCATTCATCTACACTTCAAACCCATCCACCTCCACATCAAAACCATCCACCTCCACATCGAACACATCGATCTACACATCGAACCCATCCATCTACACATCGAAACCATCCATCTACACATCGAACCCATCCATCTACACATCGATCTACTCAACGAACCCATCCACCTACACATCGAACCCATCTACACATCGAACCCATCCATCTACACATCGAACCCATCTATCTACACATCGAACCCATCTATCTACACATCGAACCCATCCATCTACACGTCGAACCCATCCATCTACACATCGAACCCATCCATCTACACATCGAACCCATCCATCGACACTTCGAACCCATCCACCACCTCATCGAACCCATCCATCGACACATCGAACCCATCCATCGACACATCGAACCCATCCATCGACACATCGAACCCATCCATCTACACATCGAACCCATCCACGTCCACATCAAACCCATCCACCTCCACGTCGAACCCATCCACCTGCACATCGAACCCATCCACCTTGACATCGAACCCATCCATCAACACATCGAACTCATCCATCTACACATCGAACCCATCCATCTACACATCGAACCCATCCACCGACACATCGAACACATCCATCGACACATCGAACCCATCCATCTACACATCGAACACATCCATCTACACATCGAACTCATCCATCGACACATCGAACCCATCCATCTACACATCGAACTCATCCACCAACACATCGAACTCATCCACCGACCCGTCGAATCCATCCACCGGCACATGGAACCCATCCACCTGTACATCGAACCCATCCACCTGCACATCGAACCCATCCACCTGCACATCGAACCCATCCATCTACACATCGAACCCAAGCATCTACACATCGAACCCATCCATCCACACATCGAACCCATCCATCTACACATCGAACCCATCCATCTACACATTGAACCCATCCATCTACACATCGAACCCATCCATCTACTCATCGAATCCGTCCACCTACACATCGAACCCATTCATCTACACATCGAACCCATCCATCTACACATCGAACCCATCCATCTACACATCGAACCCATCCAACTACACATCGAACCCATCCAACTACACATCGAACCCATCCAACTACACTTCGAACCCATCCACCTCCACATCGAACCCATCCATCTACACATCGAAAACTTCGATCTACTCTACGAACCCATCCATCTACACATCGAACACTTCTATCTACTCTACGAACCCATCCATCTGCACATCGAACCCATTCATCGACACATCGAACACATCCACCTCCACATCGAACCCATCCATCTACACATCGAAAACTTCTATCTACTCTACGAACCCATCTATCTACACATCGAACCCATCCATCTACTCATCGAATCCGTCCACCTACACATCGAACCCATCCATCTACACATCGAACCCGTCCTCTACACATCGAACTCGTCCACCTACACATCGAACCCGTCCACCGACACATCGAACCCATTCATCTACACATCGAACCCATCCATCTACACATCGAACCCATCCATCTACACATCGAACCCATCCATCGACACATCGAACCCATCCATCTACACTTCGAACCCATCCACCTCCTCATCGAACCCATCCATCTACACATCGAACCCATCCATCTACACATCGAACCCATCCACGTCCACGTCGAACCCATCCACCTGCACATCGAACCCATCCATCAACACATCGAACTCATCCATCGACACATCGAACCCATCCATCTACACATTGAACACATCCATCTACACATCGAACCCATCCATCTAAAAATCGAACTCATCCACCAACACATCGAACCCATCCACGTCCACGTCGAATCCATCCACCGGCACATCGAACCCATCCACCTAGACGTCGATCCCGTCCATCTACACATCGAACCCATCCACCTACACATCGAACCCATCCACCTCCACATCGAACCCATCCACCTACACATCGAACCCATCCATCTACACATCGAACCCATCCATCTGCACATCGAACCCATCCATCTACACATCGAACCCATCCATCTACACATCGAACCCATCCATCGACACATCGAACCCATCCATCTACACTTCGAACCCATCCACCTCCTCATCGAACCCATCCATATACACATCGAACCCATCCATCTACACATCGAACCCTTCCATCTACATATCGAACCCATCCATATTCACATCGAACCCATCCATCTACTCATCGAATCCGTCCACCTACACATCGAACCCTTCCATCTACACATCGAACCCGTCCTCTACACATCGAACTCGTCCACCTACACATCGAACCCGTCCACCGACACATCGAACCCATTCATCTACACATCGAACCCATCCATCTACTCATCGAACCCATCCATCTACACATCGAACACATCCAACTACACATCGAACCCATCCAACTGCACATCGAACCCATCCAACTACACATCGAACCCATCCAACTACACTTCGAACCCATTCACCTCCACATCGAACCCATCCATCTACACATCGAATGCATCCATCTACATACCGAACCCATTCATCTACACTTCAAACCCATCCACCTCCACATCGAACTCATCCACCGACACATCGAATCCATCCACCGGCACATCGAACCCATCCACCGACACATCGAATCCATCCACCGGCACATCGAACCCATCCACCTACACATCGAACCCATCCACCTCCACATCGAACCCATCCATCTACACATCGAACCCATCCACCGAGACGTCGAACCCGTCCATCTACACATCGAACACATCCACCTCCACATCGAACCCGTCCTCTACACATCGAACCCGTCCTCTACACATCGAACCCGTCCTCTACACATCGAAGTCGTCCACCTACACATCGAACCCGTCCACCGACACATCGAACCCATTCATCTACACATTGAACCCATTCATCTACACATTGAACCCATCCACCTCCACATCGAACCCGTCCTCTACACATCGAACCCGTCATCTACACATCGAACCCATCCAACTACACATCGAACCCATCCAACGACACATCGAACCCGTCCTCTACACATCGAACCCGTCCACCGACACATCGAACCCATTCATCTACACATCGAACCCATCCATCTACACATCGAACCCATCCATCTGCACATCGAACCCATCCATCTGCACATCGAACCCATCCATCTCCACATCGAACCCATCCATCTACACATCGAACCCATCCATCTACACATCGAACCCATCCATCTACACATCGAACCCGTCCATCTACACATCAAATCCGTTTACCTACACATCGAACCCATCCATCTACACATCGAACCCGTCCATCTACACATCGAATCCGTTTACCTACACATCGAACCCATCCACCGACACATCGAAGTCATACATCTCCACATCGAACCCATTCATCAACAATCCATCAACACATTGAACACATCCACCGACACATCGAACCCATCCACCTACACATCGAACCCGTCCTCTACACATCGAAGTCGTCCACCTACACATCGAACCCGTCCACCGACACATCGAACCCATTCATCTACACATCGAACACATCCAACTACACATCGAACCCATCCATCTACACATCGAACCCATCCATCTACACATCGAACACATCCAACTACACATCGAACCCATCCAACTACACATCGAACCCATCCAACTACACTTCGAACCCATCCACCTCCACATCGAACACATCCATCTGCACATCGAACCCATCCATCTCCACATCGAATCCATCCATCTACACATCGAACCCATCCATCTACACATCGAACCCGTCCATCTACACATCGAATCCGTCCACCTACACATCGAACCCATCCATCTACACATCGAACCCGTCCTCTACACATCGAACTCGTCCACCTACACATCGAACCCGTCCACCGACACATCGAACCCATTCATCGACACATCGAACCCATCCATCTACACATCGAACCCATCCATCTACACATCGAACCCATCCATCTACACATCGAACCCATCCAACTACACTTCGAACCCATCCACCTCCACATCGAACACATCCATCTACACATCGAACCCATTCATCGACACATCGAACACATCCACCTCCACATCGAACCCGTCCATCTACACATCAAACTTGTCCACCTGCACATCGAACCCATCCACCTGCACATCGAACCCATCCATCTACACATCGAACACATCCACCTCCACATCGAACCCATCATTCTACACATCGAACCCATCCATCTACACATCGAATGCATCCATCTGCACTTTGAACCCATCCATCGACACATCGAACACATCCACTTCCACATCGAACCCATCTATCTACACATCGAACCCATCTACACATCGAACCCATCCATCTACACATCGAACACATCTATCGACTCAACGAAGACATCCATCTACACATCGAACCCATCCATCTATCATCTACACATCGAATCCATCCATCTAAACATCGAATGAATCCATCTCCACATCGAATGAATCCATTCATCGACACTTCGAACCCATCCACCTCCACATCGAACCCATCCACCTCCACATCGAACCCATCCACCTCCACATCAAAACCATCCACCTCCACATCGAACACATCCATCTACACATCGAACACATCCATCTACACATCGAACCCATCCATCTACACATCGATCTACTCAACGAACCCATCCATCTACACATCGAACCCATCTATCAACACATCGAACCCATCCATCTACACGTCGAACCCATCCATCTACACATCGAACCCATCCATCTACACATCGAATCCATCCATCGACCCATCGAACCCATCCATCTACACTTCGAACCCATCCACCTCCTCATCGAACCCATCCATCTACACATCGAACCCATCCATCTACACATCGAACCCATCCATCTACACATCGAACCCATCCATCGACACATCGAACCCATCCATCTACACTTCGAACCCATCCACCTCCTCATCGAACCCATCCATCTACACATCGAACCCATCCATCTACACATCGAACCCATCCACGTCCACGTCGAACCCATCCACCTGCACATCGAACCCATCCACCTAGACGTCGAACCCATCCATCAACACATCGAACTCATCCATCGACACATCGAACCCATCCATCAACACATCGAACCCATCCATCTACACATCGAACCCATCCATCTAAAAATCGAACTCATCCACCAACACATCGAACCCATCCACGTCCACGTCGAACCCATCCATCAACACATCGAACTCATCCATCGACACATCGAACCCATCCATCTACACATCGAACACATCCATCTACACATCGAACCCATCCATCTAAAAATCGAACTCATCCACCAACACATCGAACCCATCCACGTCCACGTCGAATTCATCCACCGGCACATCGAACCCATCCACCTAGACGTCGATCCCGTCCATCTACACATCAAACACATCCACCTCCACATCGAACCCATCCACCTACACATCGAACCCATCCACCTCCACATCGAACCCATCCACCTACACATCGAACCCATCCATCTACACATCGAACCCATCCATCTGCACATCGAACCCATCCATCTACACATCGAACCCATCCATCTACACATCGAACCCATCCATCTACACATCGAACCCATCCATATTCACATCGAACCCATCCATCTACTCATCGAATCCATCCACCTACACATCGAACCCTTCCATCTACACACCGAACCCGTCCTCTACACATCGAACTCGTCCACCTACACATCGAACCCGTCCACCGACACATCGAACCCATTCATCTACACATCGAACCCATCCATCTACTCATCGAACCCATCCATCTACACATCGAACACATCCAACTACACATCGAACCCATCCAACTGCACATCGAACCCATCCAACTACACATCGAACCCATCCAACTACACTTCGAACCCATTCACCTCCACATCGAACCCATCCATCTACACATCGAACCCATCCATCTACACATCGAACCCATCCATCTACACATCGAACCCATCCATCTACACATCGAACCCATCCATCTACACATCGAAAACTTCTATCTACTCTACGAACCCATCCATCTACACATCGAACACTTCTATCTACTCTACGAACCCATCCATCTGCACATCGAACCCATTCATCGACACATCGAACACATTCACCTCCACATCGAACCCATCCACCGACACATCGAACACATCCACCTCCACATCGAACCTGTCCATCTACACATCGAACACATCCACTTCCACATCGAACCCATCTATCTACACATCGAATGCATCCATCTGCACTTCGAACCCATCCATCTACACATCGAACACATCCACTTCCACATCGAACCCATCTATCTACACATCGAACCCATCGACACATCGAACCCATCCATCTACACATCGAATGCATCCATCTGCACTTCGAACCCATCCATCTACACATCGAACACATCCACTTCCACATCGAACCCATCTATCTACACATCGAACCCATCTACACATCGAACCCATCCATCTACACATCGAACCCATCCATCGACCATCTACACATCGAACCCATCCATCTAAACATGGAATGAATCTATCTCCACATCGAATGAATCCATTCATCGACACTTCGAACCCATCCACCGACACATCGAACGCATCTACCGGCACATCGAACCCATCCACCTCCACATCAAAACCATCCACCTCCACATCGAACACATCCATCTACACATCGATCTACTCAACGAACCCATCCACCTACACATCGAACCCATCTACACATCGAACCCATCCATCTACACATCGAACCCATCTATCTACTCAACGAAGCCATCCATCTACTCAACAAAGCCATCCATCTACTCAACAAAGCCATCCATCTACACATCGAACCCATCCATCCACCATCTACACATCGAACTCATCCATCTACACATCGAATGCATCCATCTACATACCGAACCCATTCATCTACACTTCAAACCCATCCACCTCCACATCGAACTCATCCACCGACACATCGAATCCATCCACCGGCACATCGAACCCATCCACCGACACATCGAATCCATCCACCGGCACATCGAACCCATCCACCTCCACATCGAACCCATCCACCTCCACATCGAACCCATCCATCTACACATCGAACCCATCCACCGAGACGTCGAACCCGTCCATCTACACATCGAACACATCCACCTCCACATCGAACCCGTCCTCTACACATCGAACCAGTCCTCTACACATCGAACCCGTCCTCTACACATCGAACCAGTCCTCTACACATCGAACCCGTCCTCTACACATCGAACCAGTCCTCTACACATCGAACCCGTCCTCTACACATCGAACCCGTCCTCTACACATCGAAGTCGTCCACCTACACATCGAACCCGTCCACCGACACATCGAACCCATTCATCTACACATTGAACCCATTCATCTACACATTGAACCCATTCATCTACACATCAAAACCATCCACCTCCACATCGAACACATCCATCTACACATCGAACCCATCCATCTACACATCGAACCCGTCCATCTGCACATCGAATCCGTCCACCTACACATCGAACCCATCCATCTACACATCGAACCCGTCCTCTACACATCGAACTCGTCCACCGACACATCGAACCCATTCATCGACACATCGAACCCATCCATCTACACATCGAACCCATCCATCTACACATCGAACCCATCCAACTACACATCGAACCCATCCAACTACACTTCGAACCCATCCACCTCCACATCGAACACATCCATCTACACATCAAACCCATTCATCGACACATCGAACACATCCACCTCCACATCGAACACATCCACCGACACATCGAACACATCCACCTCCACATCGAACCCGTCCATCTACACATCAAACCTGTCCACCTGCACATCGAACCCATCCACCTGCACATCGAACCCATCCATCTACACATCGAACACATCCACCTCCACATCGAACCCATCATTCTACACATCGAACCCATCCATCTACACATCGAATGCATCCATCTGCACTTTGAACCCATCCATCGACACATCGAACACATCCACTTCCACATCGAACCCATCTATCTACACATCGAACCCATCTACACATCGAACCCATCCATCTACACATCGAACACATCTATCGACTCAACGAAGCCATCCATCTACACATCGAACCCATCCATCTATCATCTACACATCGAATCCATCCATCTAAACATCGAATGAATCCATCTCCACATCGAATGAATCCATTCATCGAAACTTCGAACCCATCCACCGACACATCGAACCCATCCACCTCCACATCAAAACCATCCACCTCCACATCGAACCCATCCACCTCCACATCGAACCCATCCACCTCCACATCGAACCCATCCATCGACACATCGAACACATCCATCTACACATCGAACCCATCCATCTACACATCGATCTACTCAACGAACCCATCCACCGACACATCGAACCCATCTACACATCGAACCCATCCACCTCCACATCGAACCCATCCACCTCCACATCGAACCCATCCACCTCCACATCGAACCCATCCACCGACACATCGAACCCATCCACCGACACATCGAACCCATACATCTCCACATCGAACCCATTCATCTACAATCCATCAACACATCAAACCCATCCACCTACACGTCGAACCCATCCACTTCCACATCAAACCCATCCACCTCCACATCGAACCCATCCACATACACATCGAACCCATCCACCTACACATCGAACCCATCCACCTACACATCGAACCCATCCACCTACACATCGAACCCATCCACCTACACATCGAACCCATCCATCGACACATCGAACCCATCCATCGACACATCGAACCCATCCATCGACATATCGAACCCTTCCAGCGACACATCGAACCCATCCACCTACACATCGAACCCATCCACCTACACATCGAACCCATCCATCGACACATCGAACCCATCCACCGACACATCGAACACATCCACATCCACATCGAACCCATCCACCGACACATCGAACACATCCACCTCCACATCGAACCCGTCCATCTACACATCGAACCCATCCATCTACACATCGAATGCATCCATCTGCACTTCGAACCCATCCATCTACACATCGAACACATCCACTTCCACATCGAACTCATCTATCGACACATCGAACCCATCTACACATCGAACCCATCCATCTACACATCGAACACATCCACTTCCACATCGAACCCATCTATCTACACATCGAACCCATCTACACATCGAACCCATCCATCTACACATCGAACACATCTATCGACTCAACGAAGCCATCCATCTACACATCGAACCCATCCATCGACCATCTACACATCGAACCCATCCATCTAAACATGGAATGAATCCATCTCCACATCGAATGAATCCATTCATCGACACTTCGAACCCATCCACCGACACATCGAACACATCGACCTGCACATCGAACCCATCCACCTCCACATCAAAACCATCGACCTCCACATCGAACCCATCCATCTACACATCGAACCCATCCATCTACACATCGAACCCATCCATCTACACATCGAACCCATCCATCTACACATCGATCTACTCAACGAACCCATCCATCTACACATCGAACCCATCTATCTACTCAACGAAGCCATCCATCTACTCAACGAAGCCATCCATATACACATCGAACTCATCCATCTACACATCGAATGCATCCATCTACATACCGAACCCATTCATCTACACTTCAAACCCATCCACCTCCACATCGAACACATCCACCTCCACATCGAACACATCCATCTACACATCGAACCCATCCATCTACACATCGAACCCATCCATCTACACATCGAACCCATCCATCTACACATCGAACCCATCCACCTCCTCATCGAACCCATCCACCTCCTCATCGAACCCATCCATCTAAACATCGAACCCATCCATCTACACATCGAACCCATCCATCTACACATCGAACCCATCCATCTACACATCGAACCCATCCACGTCCACATCAAACCCATCCACCTCCACGTCGAACCCATCCACCTGCACATCGAACCCATCCACCGAGATGTCGAACCCATCCATCAACACATCGAACTCATCCATCGACACATCGAACCCATCCATCTGTACATCGAACCCATCCATCTGCACATCGAACCCATCCATCTGCACATCGAACCCATCCATCTCCACATCGAACCCATCAATCTACACATCGAACCCATCCATCTAAAAATCGAACTCATCCACCGACACATCGAATCCATCCACCGACACATCGAATCCATCCACCGGCACATCGAACCCATCCACCGACACATCGAACACATCCATCTCCACAAGGAAGTCGTCCACCTACACATCGAACCCGTCCACCGACACATCGAACCCATTCATCTACACATCGAACCCACCCATCTACACATCGAACCCATCCATCTACACATCGAACACATCCAACTACACATCGAACACATCCAACTAGACATCGAACCCATCCAACTACACATCGAACCCATCCAACTACACTTCGAACCCATCCACCTCCACATCGAACACATCCATCTACACATCGAACCCATCCATCTGCACATCGAACCCATCCATCTCCACATCGAACCCATCCATCTCCACATCGAACCCATCCATCTACACATCGAACCCGTCCATCTACACATCGAACCCGTCCACCTACACATCGAACCCATCCATCTACACATCGAACCCGTCCTCTACACATCGAACCCGTCCTCTACACATCGAACTCGTCCACCTACACATCGAACCCATCCACCGACACATCGAAGTCATACATCTCCACATCGAACCCATTCATCTACAATCCATCAACACATTGAACACATCCATCGACACATCGAACCCATCCATCTACACATCGAACACATCCATCTACACATCGAACCCATCCATCTACACATCGAACCCATCCATCTAAAAATCGAACTCATCCACCAACACATCGAACTCATCCACCGACACGTCGAATCCATCCACCGGCACATCAAACCCATCCACCTGCACATCGAACCCATCCATCTAAAAATCGAACTCATCCACCAACACATCGAACCCATCCACCTGCACGTCGAACCCATCCACCTAGACGTCGAACCCATCCATCTACACATCAAACACATCCACCTCCACATCGAACCCATCCATCTACACATCGAACCCATCCACCTCCACATCGAACCCATCCATCTACACTTCGAACCCATCCATCTACACATCGAACCCATCCATCCACACATCGAACCCATCCATCTACACATCGAACCCATCCATCTACACATCGAACCCATCCATCTACACATCGAACCCATCCATCTACTCATCGAATCCGTCCACCTACACATCGAACCCATCCAACTACACATCGAACCCATCCATCTACACATCGAACCCATCCATCTACACATCGAACCCATCCACCTCCACATCGAACCCATCCATCTACACATCGAACCCATCCATCTACACATCGAACCCATCCATCCACACATCGAACCCATCCATCTACACATCGAACCCATCCATCCACACATCGAACCCATCCATCTACACATCGAACCCATCCATCTACACATCGAACCCATCCATCTACACATCGAACCCATCCATCTACTCATCGAATCCGTCCACCTACACATCGAACCCATCCATCTACACATCGAACCCATCCATCTACACATCGAACCCATCCAACTACACATCGAACACATCCAACTACACATCGAACCCAACCAACTACACATCGAACCCATCCAACTACACTTCGAACCCATCCACCTCCACATCGAACACATCCATCTACACATCGAACCCATGCATCGACACATCGAACACATCCACCTCCACATCGAACACATCCACCGACACATCGAACACATCCACCTCCACATCGAACCCGTCCATCTACACATCGAACCTGTCCACCTGCACATCGAACCCATCCACCTGCACATCGAACCCATCCATCTACACATCGAACACATCCACTTCCACATCGAACCCATCTATCTACACATCGAACCCATCTACACATCGAACCCATCCATCTACACATCGAACACATCTATCGACTCAACGAAGCCATCCATCTACACATCGAACCCATCCATCTACCATCTACACATCGAATCCATCCATCTAAACATCGAATGAATCCATCTCAACATCGAATGAATCCATCCACCGACACATCGAACCCATCCACCTCCACATCGAACCCATCCACCTCCACATCGAACCCATCCACCTCCACATCGAACCCATCCACCTCCACATCAAAACCATCCACCTCCACATCGAACACATCCATCTACACATCGAACCCATCCACCTCCACATCGAACCCATCCACCTCCACATCGAACCCATCCACCTCCACATCAAAACCATCCACCTCCACATCGAACACATCCATCTACACATCGAACCCATCCATCTACACATCGATCTACTAAATGAACCCATCCACCGACACATCGAACCCATCTACACATCGAACCCATCCACCTCCACATCGAACCCATCCACCTCCACATCGAACCCATCCACCTCCACATCGAACCCATCCACCTCCACATCGAACCCATCCACCTCCACATCGAACCCATCCACCTCCACATCGAACCCATCCACCTCCACATCGAACCCATCCACCTCCACATCGAACCCATCCACCGACACATCGAACCCATCCATCTGCACATCGAACCCATCCATCTACAATCCATCAACACATTGAACCCATCCACCGACACATCGAACCCATCCACCTACACGTCGAACCCATCCACCTACACGTCGAACCCATCCACCTCCACTTCAAACCCATCCACCTCCACATCAAACCCATCCATCTCCACATCGAACCCATCCACCTCCACATCGAACCCATCCACCTCCACATCGAACCCATCCACCTCCACATCGAACCCATCCACCTCCACATCGAACCCATCCACCTGCACATCGAACCCATCCATCTACACATCGAACCCATCCATCTACACATCGAACCAATCCATCTACACATCGAACCCATCCACCGACACATCGAACCCGTCCACCTACACATCGAACCCATCCATCGACACATCGAACCCATCCATCGACACATCGAACCCGTCCTCTACACATCGAACTCGTCCACCGACACATCGAACCCGTCCACCGACACATCGAACCCATTCATCTACACATCGAACCCATCCAACTACACATCGAACCCATCCATCTACACATCGAACCCATCCATCTACACATCGAACCCATCCAACTACACATCGAACCCATCCACCTCCACATCGAACACATCCATCTACACATCGAACCCATTCATCGACACATCGAACACATCCACCTCCACATCGAACCCATCCACCTACACATCGAACCCATCCACCGACACATCGAGCACATCCACCTCCACATCGAACCCGTCCATCTACACATCGAACCCATCCATCTACACATCGAATGCATTCATCTGCACTTCGAACCCATCCATCTACACATCGAACACATCCACTTCCACATCGAACCCATCTATCTACACATCGAACCCATCTACACATCGAACCCATCCATCTACACATCGAACACTTTTATCGACTCAACGAAGCCATCCATCTGCACATCGAACCCATCCATCTACCATCTACCCATCGAATCCATCCATCGAAACATCGAATGAATCCATCTCCACATCGAATGAATCCATTCATCGACACTTCGAACCCATCCACCTCCACATCGAACCCATCCACCTCCACATCGAACCCATCCACCTCCACATCGAACACATCCATCTACACATCGAACCCATCCATCTACACATCGAACCCATCCATCTACACATCGATCTACTCAACGAACCCATCCACTGACACATCGAACCCACCTCCACATCGAACCCATCCACCTCCACATCGAACCCATCCACCTCCACATCGAACCCATCCACATACACATCGAACCCATCCACCTACACATCGAACCCATCCATCGACACATCGAACCCATCCATCGACACATCGAACCCATCCATCGACACGTCGAACCCATCCATCAACACATCGAACCCATCGACCTACACGTCGAACCCATCCACCTGCACATCGAACCCATCCATCTACACATCGAACCCATCCACCTACACGTCGAACCCATCCACCTACACGTCGAACCCATCCACCTCCACGTCGAACCCATCCACCTCCACGTCGAACCCATCCACCTCCACGTCAAACCCATCCACCTCCACATCGAACCCATCCACCTCCACATCGAACCCATCCACCTCCACATCGAACCCATCCACCTCCACATCGAACCCATCCACCTCCACATCGAACCCATCCACCTCCACATCGAACCCATCCAGCGACACATCGAACCTATCCACATACACATCGAACCCATCCATCGACACATCGAACCCATCCATCGACACATCGAACCCATCCATCGACACATCGAACCCATCCATCGACACATCGAACCCATCCATCGACACATCGAACCCATCCATCGACACATCGAACCCATCCATCGACACATCGAACCCATCCACCGACACATCGAACCCATCCACCTCCACATCGAACCCATCCACCTACACATCGAACCCGTCCACCTGCACATCGAACCCATCCACCTACACATCGAACCCATCCACCTGCACATCGAACCCATCCACCTGCACATCGAACCCATCCACCTGCACATGGAACCCATCCACCTCCACATCGAACCCATCCATCTGCACATGGAGCCCATCCACCTGCACATCGAACCCATCCACCTCCACATCGAACCCATCCACCTCCACATCGAACCCATCCACCTGCACATCGAACCCATCCACCTGCACATCGAACCCATCCATCTGCACATTGAAACCATTCACCTGCACATCGAACCCATTCATCTACACATCGAACCCATCCACCGACACATCGAACCCATCCACCTCCACATGGAACCCATCCATCTACAATTGGAATGCATCCATCTACACGAGAAACCTATCCACCGACACATCGAACCCATCCACCTACACATCGAACCCATCCACCTACACATCGAACCCATCCATCTACACATCGAACCCATCCATCTACACATCGAACCCATCCACCTCCACATCGAACCCATCCATCTGCACATTGAAACCATTCACCTGCACATCGAACCCATTCATCTACACATCGAACCCATCCACCGACACATCGAACCCATCCACCTCCACATCGAACCCATCCATCTACACATCGAACCCATCCACCTGCACATCGAACCCATCCACCTACACATCGAACCCATCCACCTGCACATCGAACCCATCCACCTGCACATCGAACCCATCCACCTACACATCGAACCCATCCACCTACACATCGAACCCATCCACCTACACATCGAACCCATCCACCTACACATCGAACCCATCCACCTTGACATCGAACCCATCCACCGACACATGGAACCCATCCACCTTGACATCGAACCCATCCACCTACACATGGAACCCATCCACCTACACATCGAACCCATCCACCTTCACATCGAACCCATCCACCTACACATGGAACCCATCCATCTACAATTGGAACGCATCCATCAACACGAGAAACCTATCCATCGACACATCGAACCTATCCACCTACACATCGAACCCATCCATCTACACATCGAACCCATCCACCTGCACATCGATCCCATCTGTCTACACATCGAACCCACCCATCTGCAGATCAAACCCATCCACCTTGACATCGAACCCATCCACCTACACATGGAACCCATCCATCTACAATTGGAACGCATCCATCCACACGAGAAACCTATCCATCGACACATCGAACCCATCCACTTACACATCGAACCCATCCACCTGCACATCGAAGCCATCCATCTACACATCGAACCCATCCACCTCCACATCGAACCCATCCATCTGCACATGGAACCCATCCACCTGCACATCGAACCCATTCATCTACACATCGAACCCATTCATCTACACATCGAACCCATCCACCTACACATCGAACGCATCCACCTCCACATCGAACCCATCCATCTGCACATCGAACCCATCCACCTGCACATCGAACGCATCGATCTGCACATCGAACCCATCCATCTGCACATGAATCCCGTCCAACTACACATCGAACCCATCAAACCCATCCTTCTGCACATTGAACCCATCCATCTGCACATTGAACCCATCCATCTGCACATCCAACCCATCCATCTACACATCAAACCCATCCACCTACACATCAAACCAATCCACCTACACATCGAACCCATCAATCTACACATCGAACCCATCCATCTACACATCGAACATATCCATCTACACATCGAAGCCATCCATCTTCACATCGAACCCATCCATCTTCACATCGAAACCGTCCACCATCACATCTAACCCTTCCAATCGAACCCATCCACCTGCACGTCCAACCGATCCATCTACACATCGAACCCATCCAACTTCACGTCGAACCCATCCACCTACACGTAGAACCCATCCACCTACACGTAGAACCCATCCACCGACACGTAGAACCCATCCACCGACACGTAGAACCCATCCACCGACACGTAGAACCCATCCACCGACACGTAGAACCCATCCACCGACACGTAGAACCCATCCACCGACACGTAGAACCCATCCACCGACACGTAGAACCCATCCACCGACACGTAGAACCCATCCACCGACACGTAGAACCCATCCACCGACACGTAGAACCCATCCACCGACACGTAGAACCCATCCACCGACACGTAGAACCCATCCACCGACACGTAGAACCCATCCACCGACACGTAGAACCCATCCACCTACACATCGAACCCATCCACCTGCACATTGAACCCATCCACCTCCACATCGAATCCATCCATCTGCACATGGAACCCATCCACCTACACATCGAACCCATTCATCTACACATCGAACCCATCCACCTGCACATCGAACCCATCCACCTGCACATCGAACCCATCCATCTACACATCGAACCCATCCACCTCCACATCGAACCCATCCATCTACACATCGAACCCATCCATCGACACATCGAACCCATCGACCTACACATCGAACGCATCCACCTGCACATCGAACCCATCAATCTACACATCGAACCCATCCACCTACACATCGAACCCATCAATCTACACATCGAACCCATCCACCAACACATCGGACACATCAATCTACACATGGAACACATCCACCTACGCATCGAAGCCATCCACCTTCACATCGAACACATCCATTTACACATCGAACACATCAATCTACACATTGAACCCATCCACCTTCACATCGAACCCATCAATCTACACATCGAACCCATCAATCTATACATCGAACCCATCCATCGACACATCGAACCCATCCACCTACACATCGAACCCATCAATCTACACATCGAACCCATCAATCTACACATCGAACACATCCATTTACACATCGAACACATCCACCTTCACATCGAACACATCCACCTACGCATCGAACCCATCCACCTTCACATCGAACACATCCATTTGCACATCGAACCCGTCCATCTACACATCGAACCCATCCACCTTCACATCGAACCCATCCACCGACACATCGAAATCATCCACCACCACATCGAACCCATCCATCTGCACATGAAACCCATCCACCTACACATCGAACCCATCAATCTACACATCGAACCCATCCACCTACACATCGAACCCATCAATCTACACATCGAACCCATCCACCTGCACATCGAACCCATCCATCTGCACATCGAACCCATCCACCGACACATCGAACCCATCCACCGACACATCGAACCCATCCACCGACACATCGAACCCATCCACCGACACATCGAACCCATCCACCGACACATCGAACCCATCCACCGACACATCGAACCCATCCACCGACACATCGAACCCATCCACCGACACATCCAAACCATCCACCGACACATCGAACCCATCCACCGACACATCGAACCCATCCACCGACACATCGAACCCATCCACCGACACATCGAACCCATCCACCAACACATCGAACCCATCCACCGACACATCGAACCCATCCAGCGACACATCGAACCCATCCAGCGACACATTGAACCCATCCACCGACACATCGAACCCATCCATCTGCACATCGAACCCGTCCAACTACACATCGAACCCATCGAACCCATCCATCTTCACATCGAACCCATCCATCTTCACATCGAACCCATCCATCTACACATCGAACGCATCGACCTACACATCAAACCCATCCACCTGCACATCGAACCCATCCACCTGCACATCGAACCCATCCACCTGCGCATCGAACCCATCCACCTACGCATCGAACCCATCCACCTACGCATCGAACCCATCCACCGACGCATCGAACAGATCCATTTACACATCGAACACATCCATTGACACATCGAACACATCCATTGAGACATCGAACACATCAATCTACACGTCGAACCCATCCACCTACACATCGAACCCATCCACCTACACATCGAACCCATCCACCCACACATCGAACCCATCCACCGACACATCGAACCCATCCATCGACACATCGAACCCATCCATCGACACATCGAACCCATCCATCGACACATCGAACCCATCCATCGACACATCGAACCCATCCATCGACACATCGAACCCATCCATCGACACATCGAACCCATCCACCGACACATCGAACCCATCCACCTACACATCGAACCCATCCACCTCCACATCGAACCCATCCACCTACACATCGAACCCGTTCACCTGCACATCGAACCCATCCACCTACACATCGAACCCATCCACCTACACATCGAACCCATCCACCTGCACATCGAACCCATCCACCTCCACATCGAACCCATCCATCTACACATCGAACCCATCCACCTGCACATCGAACCCATCCACCTCCACATGGAACCCATCCACCTCCACATGGAACCCATCCACCTCCACATCGAACCCATCCATCTGCACATGGAGCCCATCCACCTGCACATCGAACCCATCCACCTCCACATCGAACCCATCCACCTCCACATCGAACCCATCCACCTGCACATCGAACCCATCCACCTCCACATCGAACCCATCCATCTGCACATTGAAACCATTCACCTGCACATCGAACCCATTCATCTACACATCGAACCCATCCACCGACACATCGAACCCATCCACCTCCACATCGAACCCATCCACCTCCACATGGAACCCATCCATCTACAATTGGAATGCATCCATCTACACGAGAAACCTATCCACCGACACATCGAACCCATCCACCTACACATCGAACCCATCCACCTACACATCGAACCCATCCACCTGCACATCGAACCCATCCACCTGCACATCGAACCCATCCATCTACACATCGAACCCATCCATCTACACATCGAACCCATCCACCTCCACATCGAACCCATCCATCTGCACATTGAAACCATTCACCTGCACATCGAACCCATTCATCTACACATCGAACCCATCCACCGACACATCGAACCCATCCACCTCCACATCGAACCCATCCATCTACACATCGAACCCATCCACCTGCACATCGAACCCATCCACCTACACATCGAACCCATCCACCTGCACATCGAACCCATCCACCTACACATCGAACCCATCCACCTACACATCGAACCCATCCAGCTACACATCGAACCCATCCACCTTGACATCGAACCCATCCACCGACACATGGAACCCATCCACCTTGACATCGAACCCATCCACCTACACATGGAACCCATCCACCTACACATCGAACCCATCCACCTTCACATCGAACCCATCCACCTACACATGGAACCCATCCATCTACAATTGGAACGCATCCATCAACACGAGAAACCTATCCATCGACACATCGAACCTATCCACCTACACATCGAACCCATCCATCTACACATCGAACCCATCCACCTGCACATCGATCCCATCTGTCTACACATCGAACCCACCCATCTGCAGATCAAACCCATCCACCTTGACATCGAACCCATCCACCTACACATGGAACCCATCCATCTACAATTGGAACACATCCATCCACACGAGAAACCTATCCATCGACACATCGAACCCATCCACTTACACATCGAACCCATCCACCTGCACATCGAACCCATCCATCTACACATCGAACCCATCCACCTCCACATCGAACCCATCCATCTGCACATGGAACCCATCCACCTGCACATCGAACCCATCCACCTCCACATCGAACCCATCCATCTACACATCGAACCCATCCATCTGCACATCGAACCCATCCACCTGCACATCGAACGCATCGATCTGCACATCGAACCCATCCATCTGCACATGAATCCCGTCCAACTACACATCGAACCCATCAAACCCATCCTTCTGCACATTGAACCCATCCATCTGCACATCCAACCCATCCATCTGCACATCCAACCCATCCATCTACACATCAAACCCATCCACCTACACATCAAACCAATCCACCTACACATCGAACCCATCAATCTACACATCGAACCCATCCATCTACACATCGAACATATCCATCTACACATCAAAGCCATCCAACTTCACATCGAACCCATCCATCTTCTCATCGAACCCATCCATCTTCACATCGAAACCGTCCACCATCACATCTAACCCTTCCAATCGAACCCATCCACCTGCACGTCCAACCGATCCATCTACACATCGAACCCATCCACCTTCACGTCGAACCCATCCACCTACACGTAGAACCCATCCACCTACACGTAGAACCCATCCATCGACACGTAGAACCCATCCACCAACACGTAGAACCCATCCACCGACACGTAGAACCCATCCACCGACACGTAGAACCCATCCACCGACACGTAGAACCCATCCAGCGACACGTAGAACCTATCCACCGACACGTAGAACCCATCCACCGACACGTAGAACCCATCCACCGACACGTAGAACCCATCCACCGACACGTAGAACCCATCCACCGACACGTAGAACCCATCCACCGACACGTAGAACCCATCCACCGACACGTAGAACCCATCCACCGACACGTAGAACCCATCCACCGACACGTAGAACCCATCCACCGACACGTAGAACCCATTCACCGACACGTAGAACCCATTCAGCGACACGTAGAACCCATCCACCGACACGTAGAACCCATCCACCGACACGTAGAACCCATCCACCGACACGTAGAACCCATCCACCGACACGTAGAACCCATCCATCGACACATCGAACCCATCCACCTACACATCGAACCCATCCACCTGCACATTGAACCCATCCACCTCCACATCGAATCCATCCATCTGCACATGGAACCCATCCACCTACACATCGAACCCATTCATCTACACATCGAACCCATTCATCTACACATCGAACCCATCCACCTGCACATCGAACCCATCCACCTGCACATCGAACCCATCCATCTACACATCGAACCCATCCACCTCCACATCGAACCCATCCATCTACACATCGAACCCATCCATCGACACATCGAACCCATCGACCTACACATCGAACGCATCAATCTACACATCGAACCCATCAAGCTACACATCGAACCCATCCACCTACACATCGAACCCATCCATCTACACATCGAACCCATCCACCTCCACATCGAACCCATCCATCTACACATCGAACCCATCCATCGACACATCGAACCCATCGACCTACACATCGAACGCATCCACCTGCACATTGAACCCATCCACCTTCACATCGAACCCATCAATCTACACATCGAACCCATCAAGCTACACATCGAACCCATCCACCTACACATCGAACCCATCAATCTACACATCGAACCCATCAATCTACACATCGAACCCATCCATCGACACATCGAACACATCCACCTACACATCGAGCACATCAATCTACACATGGAACACATCCACCGACGCATCGAACCCATCCACCTTCACATCGAACACATCCATTTACACATCGAACACATCCACCTTCACATCGAACACATCCACCTACGCATCGAACCCATCCACCTTCACATCGAACACATCCATTTACACATCGAACCCGTCCATCTACACATCGAACCCATCCACCTTCACATCGAACCCATCCACCGACACATCGAAATCATCCACCTACACATCGAACCCATCAATCTACACATCGAACCCATCCACCTACACATCGAACCCATCAATCTACACATCGAACCCATCCATCTACACATCGAACCCATCCATCTACACATCGAACCCATCCATCTGCACATCGAACCCATCCACCTGCACATCGAACGCATCGATCTGCACATCGAACCCATCCATCTGCACATGAATCCCGTCCAACTACACATCGAACCCATCAAACCCATCCTTCTGCACATTGAACCCATCCATCTGCACATCCAACCCATCCATCTGCACATCCAACCCATCCATCTACACATCAAACCCATCCACCTACACATCAAACCAATCCACCTACACATCGAACCCATCAATCTACACATCGAACCCATCCATCTACACATCGAACATATCCATCTACACATCGAAGCCATCCAACTTCACATCGAACCCATCCATCTTCACATCGAACCCATCCATCTTCACATCGAAACCGTCCACCATCACATCTAACCCTTCCAATCGAACCCATCCACCTGCACGTCCAACCGATCCATCTACACATCGAACCCATCCACCTTCACGTCGAACCCATCCACCTACACGTAGAACCCATCCACCTACACGTAGAACCCATCCATCGACACGTAGAACCCATCCACCGACACGTAGAACCCATCCACCGACACGTAGAACCCATCCACCGACACGTAGAACCCATCCACCGACACGTAGAACCCATCCACCGACACGTAGAACCCATCCACCGACACGTAGAACCCATCCACCGACACGTAGAACCCATCCAGCGACACGTAGAACCCATCCACCGACACGTAGAACCCATCCACCGACACGTAGAACCCATCCACCGACACGTAGAACCCATCCACCGACACGTAGAACCCATCCACCGACACGTAGAACCCATTCACCGACACGTAGAACCCATCCACCGACACGTAGAACCCATCCACCGACACGTAGAACCCATCCACCGACACGTAGAACCCATCCACCGACACGTAGAACCCATCCACCGACACGTAGAACCCATCCATCGACACATCGAACCCATCCACCTGCACATTGAACCCATCCACCTCCACATCGAATCCATCCATCTGCACATGGAACCCATCCACCTACACATCGAACCCATTCATCTACACATCGAACCCATCCACCTGCACATCGAACCCATCCACCTGCACATCGAACCCATCCATCTACACATCGAACCCATCCACCTCCACATCGAACCCATCCATCTACACATCGAACCCATCCATCGACACATCGAACCCATCGACCTACACATCGAACGCATCCACCTGCACATCGAACCCATCCATCTACACATCGAACCCATCCACCTACACATCGAACCCATCAATCTACACATCGAACCCATCCACCAACACATCGAACCCATCCATCGACACATCAAACCCATTGACCTACACATCGAACCCATCAATCTACACATCGAACCCATCCATCGACACATCGAACCCATCCACCTACACATCGAACCCATCAATCTACACATCGAACCCATCCATCGACACATCGAACCCATCCACCTACACATCGAACACATCAATCTACACATGGAACACATCCACCTACGCATCGAAGCCATCCACCTTCACATCGAACACATCCATTTACACATCGAACACATCAATCTACACATTGAACCCATCCACCTTCACATCGAACCCATCAATCTACACATCGAACCCATCAATCTACACATCGAACCCATCCATCGACACATCGAACCCATCCACCTACACATCGAACCCATCAATCTACACATCGAACCCATCAATCTACACATCGAACCCATCCATCGACACATCGAACACATCAATCTACACATCGAACCCATCCACCTACACATCGAACCCATCAATCTACACATCGAACCCATCAATCTACACATCGAACCCATCCATCGACACATCGAACCCATCCACCTACACATCGAACCCATCCATCGACACATCGAACCCATCCACCTACACATCGAACCCATCAATCTACACATCGAACCCATCAATCTACACATCGAACCCATCCACCTACACATCGAACCCATCCATCTACACATCGAACACATCCACCTACACATCGAACACATCAATCTACACATCGAACACATCCACCTACGCATCGAACCCATCCACCTTCACATCGAACACATCCATTTACACATCGAACCCGTCCATCTACACATCGAACCCATCCACCTACGCATCGAACCCATCCACCTTCACATCGAACACATCCATTTACACATCGAACACATCCACCTTCACATCGAACACATCCACCTACGCATCGAACCCATCCACCTTCACATCGAACACATCCATTTACACATCGAACCCGTCCATCTACACATCGAACCCATCCACCTTCACATCGAACCCATCCACCGACACATCGAAATCATCCACCACCACATCGAACCCATCCATCTGCACATGAAACCCATCCACCTACACATCGAACCCATCAATCTACACATCGAACCCATCCATCTGCACATCGAACCCATCCATCTGCACATCGAACCCATCCACCGACACATCGAACCCATCCACCGACACATCGAACCCATCCACCGACACATCGAACCCATCCACCGACACATGGAACCCATCCACCTTGACATCGAACCCATCCACCGACACATCGAACCCATCCACCGACACATCCAAACCATCCACCGACACATCGAACCCATCCACCGACACATCGAACCCATCCACCGACACATCGAACCCATCCACCGACACATCGAATCCATCCAGCGACACATCGAACCCATCCAGCGACACATTGAACCCATCCACCGACACATCGAACCCATCCATCTGCACATCGAACCCGTCCAACTACACATCGAACCCATCGAACCCATCCATCTTCACATCGAACCCATCCATCTTCACATCGAACCCATCCATCTACACATCGAACCCATCGACCTACACATCAAACCCATCCACCTGCACATCGAACCCATCCACCTACACATGGAACCCATCCATCTACAATTGGAATGCATCCATCTGCACGAGAAACCTATCCACCGACACATCGAACCCATCCACCTACACATCGAACCCATCCACCTGCACATCGAACCCATTCATCTACACATCGAACCCATCCACCTCCACATCGAACCCATCCATCTACACATCGAACCCATCCACCGACACATCGAATCCATCCAACGACACATCAAACCCATCCATCTGCACATCGAACCCATCCACCTGCACATCGAACGCATCCATCTGCACATCGAACCCATCCAACTACACATCGAACCCATCAAACCCATCCTTCTGCACATTGAACCCATCCATCTGCACATCCAACCCATCCATCTACACATCGAACCCATCCATCTGCACATGGAAACCATTCACCTGCACATCGAACCCATTCATCTACACATCGAACCCATCCACCGACACATCGAACCCATCCACCTCCACATCGAACCCATCCATCTACACATCGAACCCATCCACCTGCACATCGAACCCATCCACCTACACATCGAACCCATCCACCTGCACATCGAACCCATCCACCTACACATCGAACCCATCCACCGACACATGGAACCCATCCATCTACAATTGGAACGCATCCATCAACACGAGAAACCTATCCATCGACACATCGAACCTATCCACCTACACATCGAACCCATCCACCTGCACATCGATCCCATCTGTCTGCACATCGAACCCACCCATCTGCAGATCAAACCCATCCACCTTGACATCGAACCCATCCACCTACACATGGAACCCACCCATCTACAATTGGAACGCATCCATCTACACGAGAAACCTATCCATCGACACATCAAACCCATCCACCTACACATCGAACCCATCCACCTGCACATCGAACCCATCCACTTCCACATCGAACCCATCCATCTGCACATGGTACCCATCCACCTGCACATCGAACCCATTCATCTACACATCAAACCCATCCACCTACACATCGAACCCATCCACCTCCACATCGAACCCATCCATCTACACATCGAACCCATCCACCGCCACATCGAATCCATCCAACGACACATCAAACCCATCCATCTGCACATCGAACCCATCCACCTGCACATCGAACACATCCATCTGCACATCGAACCCATCCATCTGCACATCAATCCCGTCCAACTACACATCGAACCCATCAAACCCATCCTTCTGCACATTGAACCCATCCATCTGCACATCCAACCCATCCATCTACACATCGAACCCATCCACCTACACATCAAACCAATCCACCTACACATCGAACCCATCAATCTACACATCGAACCCATCCATCTACACATCGAACATATCCATTTACACATCGAAGCCATCCAACTTCACATCGAACCCATCCATCTTCACATCGAACCCATCCATCTTCACATCGAAACCGTCCACCATCACATCTAACCCTTCCAATCGAACCCATCCACCTGCACGTCCAACCGATCCATCTACACATCGAACCCGTCCACCTTCACGTCGAACCCGTCCACCTTCACGTCGAACCCATCCACCTTCACGTCGAACCCATCCACCTACACGTAGAACCCATCCACCGACACGTAGAACCCATCCACCGAAACGTAGAACCCATCCACCGACACGTAGAACCCATCCACCGACACGTAGAACCCATCCACTGACACGTAGAACCCATCCACCGACACGTAGAACCCATCCACCGACACGTAGAACCCATCCACCGACACGTAGAACCCATCCACCGACACGTAGAACCCATCCACCGACACGTAGAACCCATCCACCGACACGTAGAACCCATCCACCGACACGTAGAACCCATCCACCGACACGTAGAACCCATCCACCGACACGTAGAACCCATCCACCGACACGTAGAACCCATCCACCGACACGTAGAACCCATCCACCGACACGTAGAACCCATCCACCGACACGTAGAACCCATCCACCGACACGTAGAACCCATCCACCGACACGTAGAACCCATCCACCGGCACGTAGAACCCATCCACCGGCACGTCGAACCCATCCACCGACACGTCGAACCCATCCACCGACACGTCGAACCCATCCACCGACACATCCAAACCATCCACCGACACATCGAACCCATCCACCGACACATCGAACCCATCCACCGACACATCGAACCCATCCACCGACACATCGAATCCATCCAGCGACACATCGAACCCATCCAGCGACACATTGAACCCGTCCATCTGCACATCGAACCCGTCCAACTGCACATCGAACCCATCGAACCCATCCATCTTCACATCGAACCCATCCATCTTCACATCGAACCCATCCATCTACACATCGAACCCATCGACCTACACATCGAACCCATCCACCTGCACATCGAACCCATCCACCTGCACATCGAACCCATCCACCTACGCATCGAACCCATCCACCTACGCATCGAACCCATCCACCTACGCATCGAACCCATCCACCTACGCATCGAACAGATCCATTTACACATCGAACACATCCATTGACACATCGAACACATCCATTGACACATCGAACACATCAATCTACACGTCGAACCCATCCACCCACACATCGAACCCATCCACCTACACATCGAACCCATCCACCGACACATCGAACCCATCCACCGACACATCGAACCCATCCACCGACGCATCGAACCCATCCACCGACACATCGAACCCATCCACCGACACATCCAAACCATCCACCGACACATCGAACCCATCCACCGACACATCGAACCCATCCACCGACACATCGAACCCATCCATCTACAATTGGAATGCATCCATCTACACGTGAAACCGATCCATCTAAACATCGAACCCATCCATCTACACATCAAACATTTCCACCTACACATCGAACCCATCCATCCACCTTCACATCGAACCCATCCACCTTCACATCGAACCCATCCACCTACACATCGAACCCATCCACCGACACATCGAATCCATCCACCGACACATCGAACCCGTCCAACTGCACATCGAACCCGTCCAACTACACATCGAACCCATCCATCTTCACATCGAACCCATCCATCTTCACATCGAACCCATCCATCTACACATCGAACCCATCGACCTACACATCAAACCCATCCACCTGCACATCGAACCCATCCACCTGCACATCGAACCGATCCACCTACACATCAAACCCATCCACCTACGCATCGAACCCATCCACCTACGCATCGAACCCATCCACCTACGCATCGAACCCATCCACCTACGCATCGAACAGATCCAATGACACATCGAACACATCCACCTACACATCGAACCCATCCACCTACACATCGAACCCATCCACCTACACATCGAACCCATCCACCTACACATCGAACCCATCCACCTACACATCGAACCCATCCACCTACACATCGAACCCATCCACCTACACATCGAACCCATCCACCTGCACATCGATCCCATCCATCTACACATCGAACCCGTCCATCTGCACATCGAACCCATCCATCTTCACATCGAACCCATCCACCTACACATCGAACCCATCCACCTACACATCGAACCCATCCACCTACACATCGAACCCATCCACCTACACATCGAACCCATCCACCTACACATCGAACCCATCCACCTACACATCGAACCCATCCACCTACACATCGATCCCATCCATCTACACATCGATCCCATCCACCTACACATCGATCCCATTCATCTACACATTGAACCCGTCCATCTGCACATCGAACCCATCGAACCCATCCATTTACACATCCAACCCATCCATCTACACATCGAACCCATCGACCTACACATCAAACCCATCCACCTGCACATCGAACCCATCCACCGGCACATCGAACCCATCCACCGGCACATCGAACCCATCCACCGACACATCGAACCCATCCACCGACACATCGAACCCATCCACAGACACATCGAACCCATCCACCTGCACATCGAACCCATCCACCTGCACATCGAACCCATCCACCTCCACATCGAACCCATCCACCTACACATCGAACCCATCCACCTGCACATCGAACCCATCCACCTACACATCGAACCCATCCATCTACACATCGATCCCATCCGTCTACACATCGAACCCACCCATCTGCAGATCAAACCCATCCACCTGCACATCGAACCCATCCACCTACACATCGAACCCATCCACCTACACATCGAACCCATCCATCTACACATCGATCCCATCTGTCTACACATCGAACCCATCCACCTGCACATCGAACCCATCCACCTACACATCGAACCCATCCATCTACACATCGATCCCATCTGTCTACACATCGAACCCATCCATCTACACATCGAACCCATCCACCTGCACATCGAACCCATCCACCTGCACATCGAACCCATCCATCTACACATCGATCCCATCTGTCTACACATCGAACCCACCCATCTGCAGATCAAACCCATCCACCTGCACATCGAACCCATCCACCTACACATCAAACCCATCCACCTACACATCGAACCCATCCATCTACACATCGATCCCATCTGTCTACACATCGAACCCACCCATCTGCAGATCAAACCCATCCACCTGCACATCGAACCCACCCACCTCCACATCGAACCCATCCATCTACACATCGAACCCATCCACCTGCACATCGAACCCATCCACCTGCACATCGAACCCATCCACCTGCACATCGAACCCATCCACCTGCACATCGAACCCATCCACCTGCACATCGAACCCATCCACCTCCACATCGAACCCATCCATCTACACATCGAACCCATCCACCTGCACATCGAACCCATCCACCTCCACCTCGAACCCATCCACCTCCACATGGAACCCATCCACCTCCACATGGAACCCATCCACCTCCACCTCGAACCCATCCACCTCCACATGGAGCCCATCCACCTGCACATCGAACCCATCCACCTCCACATCGAACCCATCCACCTCCACATCGAACCCATCCACCTCCACATCGAGCCCATCCACCTGCACATCGAACCCATCCACCTGCACATCGAACCCATCCACCTGCACATCGAACCCATCCACCTGCACATCGAACCCATCCACCTACACATCGAACCCATCCATCTACACATGGAGCCCATCCACCTGCACATCGAACCCATCCACCTGCACATCGAACCCATCCACCTCCACATCGAACCCATCCACCTCCACATGGAACCCATCCATCTACAATTGGAATGCATCCATCTACACGAGAAACCTATCCACCGACACATCGAACCCATCCACCTGCACATCGAACCCATCCACCTGCACATCGAACCCATCCATCTACACATCGAACCCATCCACCTCCACATCGAACCCATCCATCTGCACATGGAAACCATTCACCTGCACATCGAACCCATTCATCTACACATCGAACCCATCCACCGACACATCGAACCCATCCACCTCCACATCGAACCCATCCATCTACACATCGAACCCATCCACCTGCACATCGAACCCATCCACCTATACATCGAACCCATCCACCTGCACATCGAAGCCATCCACCTGCACATCGAACCCATCCACCTACACATCGAACCCATCCACCTACACATCGAACGCATCCACCTTGACATCGAACCCATCCACCGACACATGGAACCCATCCACCTTGACATCGAACCCATCCACCTACACATGGAACCCATCCACCTACATATCGAACCCATCCACCTTCACATCGAACCCATCCACCTACACATGGAACCCATCCATCTACAATTGGAACGCATCCATCAACACGAGAAACCTATCCATCGACACATCGAACCAATCCACCTACACATCGAACCCATCCATCTACACATCGAACCCATCCACCTGCACATCGATCCCATCTGTCTACACATCGAACCCACCCATCTGCAGATCAAACCCATCCACCTTGACATCGAACCCATCCACCTACACATGGAACCCATCCATCTACAATTGGAACGCATCCATCTACACGAGAAACCTATCCAGCGACACATCGAACCCATCCACCTACACATCGAACCCATCCACCTACACATCGAACCCATCCACCTGCACATCGAACCCATCCATCTACACATCGAACCCATCCACCTCCACATCGAACCCATCCATCTGCACATGGAACCCATCCACCTACACATCGAACCCATTCATCTACACATCGAACCCATCCACCTACACATCGAACCCATCCACCTACACATCGAACCCATCCACCTACACATCGATCCCATCCATCTACACATCGATCCCATCCACCAACACATCGATCCCATTCATCTACACATTGAACCCGTCCATCTGCACATCGAACCCATCGAACCCATCCATTTACACATCCAACCCATCCATCTACACATCGAACCCATCGACCTACACATCAAACCCATCCACCTGCACATCGAACCCATCTACCGGCACATCGAACCCATCCACCGGCACATCGAACCCATCCACCGGCACATCGAACCCATCCACCGACACATCGAACCCATCCACCGACACATCGAACCCATCCACCGACACATCGAACCCATCCACCGACACATCGAACCCATCCACCGACACATCGAACCCATCCACCGACACATCGAACCCATCCACCGACACATCGAACCCATCCACCGACACATCGAACCCATCCACCGACACATCGAACCCATCCACCGACACATCGAACCCATCCACCGACACATCGAACCCATCCACCGAAACATCGAACCCATCCACCGACACATCGAACCCATCCACCGACACATCCAAACCATCCACCGACACATCGAACCCATCCACCGACACATCGAACCCATCCACCGACACATCGAACCCATCCACCGACACATCGAACCCATCCACCGACACATCGAACCCATCCATCTACACATCGAACATTTCCACCTACACATCGAACCCATCCATCCACCTTCACATTGAACCCATCCACCTTCACATCGAACCCATCCACCTACACATCGAACCCATCCACCGACACATCGAATCCATCCAGCGACACATCGAACCCATCCAGCGACACATTGAACCCGTCCATCTGCACATCGAACCCATCCATCTACACATCGAACCCATCCACCGACACATCGAACCCATCCATCTGCACATCGAACCCATCCACCGACACATCGAACCCATCCACCGACACATCGAACCCATCCACCGACACATCGAACCCATCCACCGGCACATCGAACCCATCCACCGACACATCGAACCCATCCACCGACACATCGAACCCATCCACCGACACATCGAACCCATCCACCTGCACATCGAACCCATCCACCTGCACATCGAACCCATCCACCGGCACATCGAACCCATCCACCGACACATCGAACCCATCCACCGACACATCGAACCCATCCACCGACACATCGAACCCATCCACCGACACATCGAACCCATCCACCGACACATCGAACCCATCCACCGACACATCGAACCCATCCACCGACACATCGAACCCATCCACCGACACATCGAACCCATCCACCGACACATCGAACCCATCCACCGACACATCGAACCCATCCACCGACACATCGAACCCATCCACCGACACATCGAACCCATCCACCGACACATCGAACCCATCCACCGACACATCCAAACCATCCACCGACACATCGAACCCATCCACCGACACATCGAACCCATCCACCGACACATCGAACCCATCCACCGACACATCGAACCCATCCACCGACACATCGAACCCATCCATCTACACATCGAACATTTCCACCTACACATCGAACCCATCCATCCACCTTCACATTGAACCCATCCACCTTCACATCGAACCCATCCACCTACACATCGAACCCATCCACCGACACATCGAATCCATCCAGCGACACATCGAACCCATCCAGCGACACATTGAACCCGTCCATCTGCACATCGAACCCATCCATCTGCACATCGAACCCATCCACCGACACATCGAACCCATCCACCGACACATCGAACCCATCCACCGACACATCGAACCCATCCACCGACACATCGAACCCATCCACCGACACATCGAACCCGTCCATCTGCACATCGAACCCATCGAACCCATCCATTTACACATCCAACCCATCCATCTACACATCGAACCCATCGACCTACACATCAAACCCATCCACCTGCACATCGAACCCATCGAACCCATCCATTTACACATCCAACCCATCCATCTACACATCGAACCCATCGACCTACACATCAAACCCATCCACCTGCACATCGAACCCATCCACCTGCACATCGAACCCATCCACCGGCACATCGAACCCATCCACCGACACATCGAACCCATCCACCGACACATCGAACCCATCCACCGACACATCGAACCCATCCACCGACACATCGAACCCATCCACCGACACATCGAACCCATCCACCGACACATCGAACCCATCCACCGACACATCGAACCCATCCACCGACACATCGAACCCATCCACCGACACATCGAACCCATCCACCGACACATCGAACCCATCCACCGACACATCGAACCCATCCACCGACACATCCAAACCATCCACCGACGCATCGAACCCATCCACCGACACATCGAACCCATCCAGCGACACATTGAACCCGTCCATCTGCACATCGAACCCGTCCAACTACACATCGAACCCATCGAACCCATCCATCTTCACATCGAACCCATCCATCTTCACATCGAACCCATCCATCTACACATCGAACCCATCGACCTACACATCAAACCCATCCACCTGCACATCGAACCCATCCACCTGCACATCGAACCCATCCACCTACGCATCGAACCCATCCACCTACGCATCGAACCCATCCACCTACGCATCGAACCCATCCACCTACGCATCGAACAGATCCATTGACACATCGAACACATCCATTGACACATCGAACACATCCATTGACACATCGAACACATCAATCTACACGTCGAACCCATCCACCCACACATCGAACCCATCCACCTACACATCGAACCCATCCACTGACACATCGAACCCATCCACCGACACATCGAACCCATCCACCGACGCATCGAACCCATCCACCGACACATCGAACCCATCCACCGACACATCCAAACCATCCACCGACACATCGAACCCATCCACCGACACATCGAACCCAACCACCGACACATCGAACCCATCCACCGACACATCGAACCCATCCATCTACAATTGGAATGCATCCATCTACACATTGAACCCATCCACCGACACATCGAACCCGTCCATCTGCACATCGAACCCGTCCAACTACACATCGAACCCATCGAACCCATCCATCTTCACATCGAACCCATCCATCTTCACATCGAACCCATCCATCTACACATCGAACCCATCGACCTACACATCAAACCCATCCACCTGCACATCGAACCCATCCACCTGCACATCGAACCCATCCACCTACACATCAAACCCATCCACCTGCACATCGAACCCATCCACCTACGCATCGAACCCATCCACCTACGCATCGAACCCATCCACCTACGCATCGAACCCATCCACCTACGCATCGAACCCATCCACCTACGCATCGAACCCATCCACCTACGCATCGAACAGATCCATTTACGCATCGAACACATCCATTGACACATCGAACACATCCATTGACACATCGAACACATCAATCTACATGTCGAACCCATCCACCCACACATCGAACCCATCCACCTACACATCGAACCCATCCATCTTCACATCGAACCCATCCACCTACACTCGAACCCATCCACCTACACATCGAACCCATCCACCTACACATCGAACCCATCCACCTGCACATCGATCCCATCCATCTACACATCGAACCCGTCCATCTGCACATCGAACCCATCCATCTTCACATCGAACCCATCCACCTACACATCGAACCCATCCACCAACACATCGAACCCATCCACTTACACATTGATTCATCCACCTACACATCGAACCCATCCACCTACACATCGATCCCATCCATCTACACATCGATCCCATCCACCTACACATCGATCCCATTCATCTACACATTGAACCCGTCCATCTGCACATCGAAACCATCCACCTACACATCGATCCCATCCATCTACACATCGATCCCATCCACCTACACATCGATCCCATCCACCTACACATCGAACCCATCCACCTGCACATCGATCCCATCCATCTACACATCGAACCCGTCCATCTGCACATCGAACCCTTCCATCTTCACATCGAACCCATCCACCTACACATCGAACCCATCCACCTACACATCGAACCCATCCACCGACACATCGAACCCATCCACCTACACATCGAACCCATCCACCTACACATCGATCCCATCCATCTACACATCGATCCCATCCACCTACACATCGATCCCATTCATCTACACATTGAACCCGTCCATCTGCACATCGAACCCATCGAACCCATCCATTTACACATCCAACCCATCCATCTACACATCGAACCCATCGACCTACACATCAAACCCATCCACCTGCACATCGAACCCATCCACCTGCACATCGAACCCATCCACCGGCACATCGAACCCATCCACCGACACATCGAACCCATCCACCGACACATCGAACCCATCCACCGACACATCGAACCCATCCACCTGCACATCGAACCCATCCACCTGCACATCGAACCCATCCACCTGCACATCGAACCCATCCACCTGCACATCGAACCCATCCACCTCCACATCGAACCCATCCACCTACACATCGAACCCATCCACCTGCACATCGAACCCATCCACCTACACATCGAACCCATCCACCTGCACATCGAACCCATCCACCTACACATCGAACCCATCCACCTACACATCGAACCCATCCACCTACACATCAAACCCATCCACCTCCACATCGAACCCATCCACCTCCACATGGAACCCATCCACCTCCACATCGAACCCATCTATCTGCACATGGAGCCCATCCACCTGCACATCGAACCCATCCACCTCCACATCGAACCCATCCACCTCCACATCGAACCCATCCATCTACACATGGAGCCCATCCACCTGCACATCGAACCCATCCACCTGCACATCGAACCCATCCACCTGCACATCGAACCCATCCACCTACACATCGAACCCATCCATCTACACATGGAGCCCATCCACCTGCACATCGAACCCATCCACCTGCACATCGAACCCATCCACCTCCACATCGAACCCATCCACCTCCACATGGAACCCATCCATCTACAATTTGAATGCATCCATCTACACGAGAAACCTATCCACCGACACATCGAACCCATCCACCTGCACATCGAAACCATCCACCTGCACATCGAACCCATCCATCTACACATCGAACCCATCCACCTCCACATCGAACCCATCCATCTGCACATGGAAACCATTCACCTGCACATCGAACCCATTCATCTACACATCGAACCCATCCACCGACACATCGAACCCATCCACCTCCACATCGAACCCATCCTTCTACACATCGAACCCGTCCACCTGCACATCGAACCCATCCACCTACACATCGAACCCATCCACCTGCACATCGAACCCATCCACCTGCACATCGAACCCATCCACCTACACATCGAACCCATTCACCTACACATCGAACGCATCCACCTTGACATCGAACCCATCCACCGACACATGGAACCCATCCACCTTGACATCGAACCCATCCACCTACACATGGAACCCATCCACCTACATATCGAACCCATCCACCTTCACATCGAACCCATCCACCTACACATGGAACCCATCCATCTACAATTGGAACGCATCCATCTACACGAGAAACCTATCCAGCGACACATCGAACCCATCCAGCGACACATCGAACCCATCCACCTACACATCGAACCCATCCACCTGCACATCGAACCCATCCATCTACACATCGAACCCATCCACCTCCACATCGAACCCATCCATCTGCACATGGAACCCATCCACCTGCACATCGAACCCATTCATCTACACATCGAACCCATCCACCTCCACATCGAACCCATCCATCTACACATCGAACCCATCCACCGACACATCGAATCCATCCAGCGACACATCAAACCCATCCATCTGCACATCGAACCCATCCACCTGCACATCGAACGCATCCATCTGCACATCGAACCCATCCATCTGCACATCAATCCCGTCCAACTACACATCGAACCCATCAAACCCATCCTTCTGCACATTGAACCCATCCATCTACACATCCAACCCATCCATCTACACATCAAACCCATGCACCTACACATCAAACCAATCCACCTACACATCGAAGCCATCCAATTTCACATCGAACCCATCCATCTTCACATCGAACCCATCCATCTTCACATCGAAACCGTCCACCATCACATCTAACCCTTCCAATCGAACCCATCCACCTGCACGTCCAACCGATCCATCTGCACATCGAACCCGTCCACCTTCACGTCAAACCCGTCCACCTTCACGTCGAACCCGTCCACCTTCACGTCGAACCCATCCACCTTCACGTCGAACCCATCCACCTTCACGTCGAACCCATCCACCGACACGTAGAACCCATCCACCGACACGTAGAACCCATCCACCGACACGTAGAACCCATCCACCGACACGTAGAACCCATCCACCGACAGGTAGAACCCATCCACCGACACGTAGAACCCATCCACCGACACGTAGAACCCATCCACCGACACGTAGAACCCATCCACCGACACGTAGAACCCATCCACCGACACGTAGAACCCATCCACCTCCACATCGAATCCATCCATCTGCACATGGAACCCATCCACCTTCACATCGAACCCATCCATCTACACATCGAACCCATCCATCGACACATCGAACCCATCCACCTACACATCGAACACATCCACCTACACATCGAACACATCCACCTACACATCGAACACATCAATCTACACATGGAACACATCCACCTACACATCGAACACATCCACCTACACATCGAACACATCAATCTACACATGGAACACATCCACCGACGCATCGAACCCATCCACCTTCACATCGAACACATCCATTTACACATCGAACACATCCACCTTCACATCGAACACATCCACCTACGCATCGAACCCATCCACCTTCACATCGAACACATCCATTTACACATCGAACCCGTCCATCTACACATCGAACCCATCCACCTTCACATCGAACCCATCCACCGACACATCGAAATCATCCACCACCCCATCGAACCCATCCATCTGCACATCGAACCCATCCACCGACACATCGAACCCATCCACCGACACATCGAACCCATCCATCTACAATTGGAATGCATCCATCTACACGTGAAACCATCCGTCTAAACATCGAACCCATCCATCTACACATCGAACATTTCCACCTACACATCGAACCCATCCATCCAGCTTCACATCGAACCCATCCACCTTCACATCGAACCCATCCATCTTCACATCGAACCCATCCATCTTCACATCGAACCCATCCATCTACACATCGAACCCAGCGACCTACACATCAAACCCATCCACCTGCACATCGAACCCATCCACCTGCACATCGAACCCATCCACCTACACATCGAACCCATCCACCTACGCATCGAACCCATCCACCTACGCATCGAACCCATCCACCTACGCATCGAACCCATCCACCTACGCATCGAACAGATCCATTTACACATCGAACACATCCATTGACACATCGAACACATCAATCTACACGTCGAACCCATCCACCTACACATCGAACCCATCCATCTTCACATCGAACCCATCCACCTACACATCGAACCCATCCATCTACACATCGAACCCATCCACCTGCACATCGATCCCATCCACCTACACATCGATCCCATCCATCTACACATCGAACCCGTCCATCTGCACATCGAACCCGTCCATCTTCAGATCGAACCCATCCACCTACACATCGAACCCATCCACCTACACATCGAACCCATCCACCTGCACATCGAACACATCCATTGACACATCGAACCCGTCCATCTGCACATCGAACCCATCCATCTTCAGATCGAACCCATCCACCTACACATCGAACCCATCCACCTACGCATCGAACAGATCCATTTACACATCGAACAAATCCATTGACACATCGAACACATCAATCTACACGTCGAACCCATCCACCTACACATCGAACCCATCCATCTTCACATCGAACCCATCCACCTACACATCGAACCCATCCATCTACACATCGAACCCATCCACCTGCACATCGATCCCATCCACCTACACATCGATCCCATCCATCTACACATCGAACCCGTCCATCTGCACATCGAACCCATCCATCTTCAGATCGAACCCATCCACCTACACATCGAACCCATCCACCTACACATCGAACCCATCCACCTGCACATCGAACCCATCCACCTACACATCGAACCCATCCACCAACACATCGAACCCATCCACCTACACATCGAACGCATCCACCTACACATCGAACCCATCCACCTACACATCGATCCCATCCATCTACACATCGATCCCATCCACCTACACATCGATCCCATTCATCTACACATTGAACCCGTCCATCTGCACATCGAACCCATCGAACCCATCCATTTACACATCCAACCCATCCATCTACACATCGAACCCATCGACCTACACATCAAACCCATCCACCTGCACATCGAACCCATCCACCAGCACATCGAACCCATCCACCGGCACATCGAACCCATCCACCGACACATCGAACCCATCCACCGACACATCGAACCCATCCACCGACACATCGAACCCATCCACCGACACATCGAACCCATCCACCGACACATCGAACCCATCCACCTACACATCGAACCCATCCACCGACACATCCAAACCATCCACCGACACATCGAACCCATCCACCGACACATCGAACCCATCCACCTTCACATCGAACCCATCCATCTACACATCGAACATTTCCACCTACACATCGAACCCATCCATCCACCTTCACATCGAACCCGTCCATCTGCACATCGAACCCGTCCAACTACACATCGAACCCATCGAACCCATCCATCTTCACATCGAACCCATCCATCTTCACATCGAACCCATCCATCTACACATCGAACCCATCGACCTGCACATCAAACCCATCCACCTGCACATCGAACCCATCCATCTACACATCGAACCCATCCACCTACACATCGAACCCATCCACCGACACATCCAAACCATCCACCGACACATCAAACCCATCCACCGACACATCGAACCCATCCACCGACACATCGAACCCATCCATCTAGAATTGGAATGCATCCATCGACACGTGAAACCGATCCATCTAAACATCGAACCCATCCATCTGCACATCAAACATTTCCACCTACACATCGAACCCATCCATCCACCTTCACATCGAACCCATCCACCTTCACATCGAACCCATCCACCTACACATCGAACCCATCCACCGACACATCGAATCCATCCAGCGACACATCGAACCCATCCAGCGACACATTGAACCCATCCACCGGCACATAGAACCCGTCCATCTGCACATCGAACCCGTCCAACTACACATCGAACCCATCGAACCCATCCATCTTCACATCGAACCCATCCATCTTCACATCGAACCCATCGACCTACACATCAAACCCATCCAGCTACGCATCGAACCCATCCACCTACGCATCGAACCCATCCACCTACGCATCGAACCCATCCACCTACGCATCGAACCCATCCACCTACGCATCGAACAGATCCATCTTCACATCGAACCCATCCATCTTCACATCGAAACCGTCCACCATCACATCTAACCCCTCCAATCGAACCCATCCACCTGCACGTCCAACCGATCCATCTACACATCGAACCCGTCCACCTTCACGTCGAACCCGTCCACCTTCACGTCGAACCCGTCCACCTTCACGTCGAACCCGTCCACCTTCACGTCGAACCCATCCACCTTCACGTCGAACCCATCCACCTACACGTAGAACCCATCCACCGACACGTAGAACCCATCCACCGACACGTAGAACCCATCCACCGACACGTAGAACCCATCCACCGACACGTAGAACCCATCCACCGACACGTAGAACCCATCCACCGACACGTAGAACCCATCCACCGACACGTAGAACCCATCCACCGACACGTAGAACCCATCCACCGACACGTAGAACCCATCCACCGACACGTAGAACCCATCCACCGACACGTAGAACCCATCCACCGACACGGAGAACCCATCCACCGACACATCGAACCCATCCACCTGCACATTGAACCCATCCACCTCCACATCGAATCCATCCATCTGCACATGGAACCCATCCACCTACACATCGAACCCATTCATCTACACATCGAACCCATCCACCTGCACATCGAACCCATCCACCTGCACATCGAACCCATCCACCTGCACATCGAACCCATCCATCTACACATCGAACCCATCCACCTCCACATCGAACCCATCCATCTACACATCGAACCCATCCATCGACACATCGAACCCATCGACCTACACATCGAACGCATCCACCTGCACATCGAACCCATCCACCGACACATCGAACCCATCCACCTACACATCGAACCCATCAATCTACACATCGAACCCATCCACCTACACATCGAACACATCAATCTACACATGGAACACATCCACCTACGCATCGAAGCCATCCACCTGCACATCGAACCCATCCAGCTGCACATCGAACCCATCCACCTCCACATCGAACCCATCCATCTACACATCGAACCCATCCATCTACACATCGATCCCATCTGTCTACACATCGAACCCACCCATCTGCAGATCAAACCCATCCACCTGCACATCGAACCCACCCACCTCCACATCGAACCCATCCATCTACACATCGAACCCATCCACCTGCACATCGAACCCATCCACCTGCACATCGAACCCATCCACCTTCACATCGAACCCATCCACCTACACATCGAACCCATCCACCTGCACATCGAACCCATCCACCTGCACATCGAACCCATCCACCTCCACATCGAACCCATCCACCTCCACATCGAACCCATCCACCTCCACATGGAACCCATCCACCTCCACATCGAACCCATCCATCTGCACATGGAGCCCATCCACCTGCACATCGAACCCATCCATCTACACATCGAACCCATCCACCTCCACATCGAACCCATCCACCTGCACATCGAACCCATCCACCTCCACATCGAACCCATCCACCTCCACATGGAGCCCATCCACCTGCACATCGAACCCATCCACCTCCACATCGAACCCATCCACCTCCACATCGAACCCATCCACCTCCACATCGAACCCATCCATCTACACATGGAGCCCATCCACCTGCACATCGAACCCATCCATCTACACATCGAACCCATCCACCTGCACATCGAACCCATCCACCTCCACATCGAACCCATCCACCTCCACATGGAACCCATCCATCTACAATTGGAATGCATCCATCTACACGAGAAACCTATCCACCGACACATCGAACCCATCCACCTACACATCGAACCCATCCACCTGCACATCGAACCCATCCATCTACACATCGAACCCATCCACCTCCACATCGAACCCATCCATCTGCACATGGAAACCATTCACCTGCACATCGAACCCATTCATCTACACATCGAACCCATCCACCGACACATCGAACCCATCCACCTCCACATCGAACCCATCCATCTACACATCGAACCCATCCACCTGCACATCGAACCCATCCACCTACACATCGAACCCATCCACCTGCACATCGAACCCATCCACCTGCACATCGAACCCATCCACCTGCACATCGAACCCATCCACCTACACATCGAACCCATCCACCTACACATCGAACCCATCCACCTTGACATCGAACCCATCCACCGACACATGGAACCCATCCACCTTGACATCGAACCCATCCACCTTCACATCGAACCCATCCACCTACACATGGAACCCATCCATCTACAATTGGAACGCATCCATCAACACGAGAAACCTATCCATCGACACATCGAACCTATCCACCGACACATCGAACCCATCCATCTACACATCGAACCCATCCACCTGCACATCGATCCCATCTGTCCACACATCGAACCCACCCATCTGCAGATCAAACCCATCCACCTTGACATCGAATCATCCACCTACACATGGAACCCATCCATCTACAATTGGAACGCATCCATCTACACGAGAAACCTATCCATCGACACATCGAACCCATCCACCTACACATCGAACCCATCCACCTGCACATCGAACCCATCCATCTACACATCGAACCCATCCACCTCCACATCGAACCCATCCATCTGCACATGGAACCCATCCACCTGCACATCGAACCCATTCATCTACACATCGAACCCATCCACCTACACATCGAACCCATCCACCTCCACATCGAACCCATCCATCTACACATCGAACCCATCCACCGACACATCGAATCCATCCAGCGACACATCAAACCCATCCATCTGCACATCGAACCCATCCACCTGCACATCGAACGCATCCATCTGCACATCGAACCCATCCATCTGCACATCAATCCCGTCCAACTACACATCGAACCCATCAAACCCATCCTTCTGCACATTGAACCCATCCATCTGCACATCCAACCCATCCATCTACACATCAAACCCATCCACCTACACATCAAACCAATCCACCTACACATCGAACCCATCAATCTACACATTGAACCCATCCATCTACACATCGAACATATCCATTTACACATCGAAGCCATCCAACTTCACATCGAACCCATCCATCTTCACATCGAACCCATCCATCTTCACATCGAAACCGTCCACCATCACATCTAACCCTTCCAATCGAACCCATCCACCTGCACGTCCAACCGATCCATCTACACATCGAACCCGTCCACCTTCACGTCGAACCCGTCCACCTTCACGTCGAACCCGTCCACTTTCACGTCGAACCCATCCACCTTCACGTCGAACCCATCCACCTTCACGTAGGACCCATCCACCTACACGTAGAACCCGTCCACCGACACGTAGAACCCATCCACCGACACGTAGAACCCATCCACCTACACGTAGAACCCATCCACCGACACGTAGAACCCATCCACCGACACGTAGAACCCATCCACCGACACGTAGAACCCATCCACCGACACGTAGAACCCATCCACCGACACGTAGAACCCATCCACCGACACGTAGAACCCATCCACCGACATGTAGAACCCATCCACCGACACGTAGAACCCATCCACCGACACGTAGAACCCATCCACCGACACGTAGAACCCATCCACCGACATGTAGAACCCATCCACCGACACGGAGAACCCATCCATCGACACATCGAACCCATCCACCTGCACATCGAACCCATCCACCTGCACATTGAACCCATCCACCTCCACATCGAATCCATCCATCTGCACATGGAACCCATCCACCTACACATCGAACCCATTCATCTACACATCGAACCCATCCACCTGCACATCGAACCCATCCACCTGCACATCGAACCCATCCACCTGCACATCGAACCCATCCACCTGCACATCGAACCCATCCATCTACACATCGAACCCATCCACCTCCACATCGAACCCATCCATCGACACATCGAACCCATCGACCTACACATCGAACGCATCCACCTACACATCGAACGCATCCACCTGCACATCGAACCCATCCACCTACACATCGAACACATCCACCTTCACATCGAACACATCCACCTTCACATCGAACCCATCCACCTACACATCGAACCCATCCACCTGCACATCGAACCCATCCACCTGCACATCGATCCCATCCACCTACACATCGAACCCATCCACCTACACATCGAACCCATCCACCTGCACATCGATCCCATCCATCTACACATCGAACCCGTCCATCTGCACATCGAACCCATCCATCTTCACATCGACCCCATCCACCTACACATCGAACCCATCCACCTACACATCGAACCCATCCACCTACACATCGAACCCATCCATCTACACATCGAACCCATCCACCTACACATCGAACCCATCCACCTACACATCGAACCCATCCACCAACACATCGAACCCATCCACCTACACATTGAACTCATCCACCTACACATCGAACCCATCCACCTACACATCGATCCCATCCATCTACACATCGATCCCATCCACCTACACATCGATCCCATTCATCTACACATTGAACCCGTCCATCTGCACATCGAACCCATCGAACCCATCCATTTACACATCCAACCCATCCATCTACACATCGAACCCATCGACCTACACATCAAACCCATCCACCTGCACATCGAACCCATCCACCTGCAAATCGAACCCATCCACCTGCACATCGAACCCATCCACCGGCACATCGAACCCATCCACCGGCACATCGAACCCATCCACCGGCACATCGAACCCATCCACCGACACATCGAACCCATCCACCGACACATCGAACCCATCCACCGACACATCGAACCCATCCACCTACACATCGAACCCATCCACCTTCACATCGAACCCATCCACCTACACATGGAACCCATCCATCTACAATTGGAACGCATCCATCAACACGAGAAACCTATCCATCGACACATCGAACCTATCCACCTACACATCGAACCCATCCATCTACACATCGAACCCATCCACCTGCACATCGATCCCATCTGTCCACACATCGAACCCACCCATCTGCAGATCAAACCCATCCACCTTGACATCGAATCATCCACCTACACATGGAACCCATCCATCTACAATTGGAACGCATCCATCTACACGAGAAACCTATCCATCGACACATCGAACCCATCCACCTACACATCGAACCCATCCACCTGCACATCGAACCCATCCATCTACACATCGAACCCATCCACCTCCACATCGAACCCATCCATCTGCACATGGAACCCATCCACCTGCACATCGAACCCATTCATCTACACATCGAACCCATCCACCTACACATCGAACCCATCCACCTCCACATCGAACCCATCCATCCACACATCAAACCCATCCACCGACACATCGAATCCATCCAGCGACACATCAAACCCATCCATCTGCACATCGAACCCATCCACCTGCACATCGAACGCATCCACCTGCACATCGAACGCATCCATCTGCACATCGAACCCATCCATCTGCACATCAATCCCGTCCAACTACACATCGAACCCATCAAACCCATCCTTCTGCACATTGAACCCATCCATCTGCACATCCAACCCATCCATCTACACATCAAACCCATCCACCTACACATCAAACCAATCCACCTACACATCGAACCCATCAATCTACACATCGAACCTATCCACCTACACATCGAACCCATCCATCTACACATCGAACCCATCCACCTGCACATCGATCCCATCTGTCCACACATCGAACCCACCCATCTGCAGATCAAACCCATCCACCTTGACATCGAATCATCCACCTACACATGGAACCCATCCATCTACAATTGGAACGCATCCATCTACACGAGAAACCTATCCATCGACACATCGAACCCATCCACCTACACATCGAACCCATCCACCTGCACATCGAACCATCCATCTACACATCGAACCCATCCACCTCCACATCGAACCCATCCATCTGCACATGGAACCCATCCACCTGCACATCGAACCCATTCATCTACACATCGAACCCATCCACCTCCACATCGAACCCATCCATCTACACATCGAACCCATCCACCGACACATCGAATCCATCCAGCGACACATCAAACCCATCCATCTGCACATCGAACCCATCCACCTGCACATCGAACGCATCCATCTGCACATCGAACCCATCCATCTGCACATCAATCCCGTCCAACTACACATCGAACCCATCAAACCCATCCTTCTGCACATTGAACCCATCCATCTGCACATCCAACCCATCCATCTACACATCAAACCCATCCACCTACACATCAAACCAATCCACCTACACATCGAACCCATCCATCTACACATCGAACCCATCCATCTACACATCGAACCCATCCATCTTCACATCGAAACCGTCCACCATCACATCTAACCCTTCCAATCGAACCCATCCACCTGCACGTCCAACCGATCCATCTACACATCGAACCCGTCCACCTTCACGTCGAACCCGTCCACCTTCACGTCGAACCCATCCACCTTCACGTCGAACCCGTCCACCTTCACGTCGAACCCATCCACCTTCACGTCGAACCCGTCCACCTACACGTAGAACCCATCCACCGACACGTAGAACCCATCCACCGACACGTAGAACCCATCCACCGACACGTAGAACCCATCCACCGACACGTAGAACCCATCCACCGACACGTAGAACCCATCCACCGACACGTAGAACCCATCCACCGACATGTAGAACCCATCCACCGACACGGAGAACCCATCCATCGCCACATCGAACCCATCTACCTGCACATCGAACCCATCCACCTGCACATCGAACCCATCCACCTCCACATCGAATCCATCCATCTGCACATGGAACCCATCCACCTACACATCGAACCCATTCATCTACACATCGAACCCATCCACCTGCACATCGAACCCATCCACCTGCACATCGAACCCATCCACCTCCACATCGAACCCATCAATCTACGCATCGAACCCATCCACCTACGCATCGAACCCATCCACCTCCACATCGAACCCATCAATCTACGCATCGAACACATCCACCTTCACATCGAACACATCCACCTACGCATCGAACCCATCCACCTACACATCGAACCCGTCAATCTACACATCGAACCCATCGACCGACACATCGAAATCATCCACCACCACATCGAACCCATCCATCGACACATCGAACCCATCGACCGACACATCGAACGCATCCACCGACACATCGAACCCATCCACCGACACATCCAAACCATCCACCGACACATCGAACCCATCCACCGACACATCGAACCCATCCACCGACACATCGAACCCATCCACCGACACATCGAACCCATCCATCTACAATTGGAATGCATCCATCTACACGTGAAACCGATCCATCTAAACATCGAACCCATCCATCTACACATCGAACATTTCCACCTACACATCGAACCCATCCATCCACCTTCACATCGAACCCATCCACCTTCACATCGAACCCATCCACCTACACATCGAACCCATCCACCGACACATCGAACCCATCCAGCGACACATCGAACCCATCCAGCGACACATTGAACCCATCCACCGACACATCGAACACATCCATTGACACATCGAACACATCAATCTACACGTCGAACCCATCCACCCACACATCGAACCCATCCACCTACACATCGAACCCATCCATCTTCACATCGAACCCATCCACCTACACATCGAACCCATCCACCTACACATCGAACCCATCCACCTGCACATCGATCCCATCCACCTACACATCGAACCCATCCACCTACACATCGAACCCATCCACCTGCACATCGATCCCATCCATCTACACATCGAACCCGTCCATCTGCACATCGAACCCATCCATCTTCACATCGAACCCATCCACCTACACATCGAACCCATCCACCTACACATCGAACCCATCCACCTACACATCGAACCCATCCACCAACACATCGAACTCATCCACCTACACATTGAACTCATCCACCTACACATCGAACCCATCCACCTACACATCGATCCCATCCATCTACACATCGATCCCATCCACCTACACATCGATCCCATTCATCTACACATTGAACCCGTCCATCTGCACATCGAACCCATCGAACCCATCCATTTACACATCCAACCCATCCATCTACACATCGAACCCATCGACCTACACATCGAACCCATCCACCTGCACATCGAACCCATCCACCTGCACATCGAACCCATCCACCTGCACATCGAACCCATCCACCGGCACATCGAAACCATCCACCGACACATCGAACCCATCCACCGACACATCGAACCCATCCACCGACACATCGAACCCATCCACCGACACATCGAACCCATCCACCGACACATCGAACCCATCCACCGACACATCGAACCCATCCACCGACACATCGAACCCATCCACCGACACATCGAACCCATCCACCGACACATCGAACCCATCCACCGACACATCGAACCCATCCACCGAGACATCGAACCCATCCACCGACACATCGAACCCATCCACCGACACATCGAACCCATCCACCGACACATCGAACCCATCCACCGACACATCGAACCCATCCACCGACACATCGAACCCATCCACCGACACATCGAACCCATCCACCGACACATCGAACCCATCCACCGACACATCCAAACCATCCACCGACACATCGAACCCATCCACCGACACATCGAACCCATCCACCGACACATCGAACCCATCCACCGACACATCGAACCCATCCATCTACACATCGAACATTTCCACCTACACATCGAACCCATCCATCCACCTTCACATCGAACCCATCCACCTTCACATCGAACCCATCCACCTACACATCGAACCCATCCAGCGACACATCGAATCCATCCAGCGACACATCGAACCCATCCAGCGACACATGGAACCCATCCACCGACACATCGAACCCGTCCATCTGCACATCGAACCCGTCCAACTACACATCGAACCCATCCATCTTCACATCGAACCCATCCATCTTCACATCGAACCCATCCATCTACACATCGAACCCATCGACCTACACATCAAACCCATCCACCTACACATCGAACCCATCCACCTACACATCGAACCCATCCACCCACACATCGAACCCATCCACCGACACATCGAACCCATCCACCTACACATCCAAACCATCCACCGACACATCGAACCCATCCACCGACACATCGAACCCATCCACCGACACATCGAACCCATCCAGCGACACATCGAACCCATCCAGCGACACATGGAACCCATCCACCGACACATCGAACCCGTCCATCTGCACATCGAACCCATCCATCTTCACATCGAACCCATCCATCTTCACATCGAACCCATCCATCTACACATCGAACCCATCGACCTACACATCAAACCCATCCACCTACACATCGAACCCATCCACCTACACATCGAACCCATCCACCCACACATCGAACCCATCCACCGACACATCGAACCCATCCACCTACACATCCAAACCATCCACCGACACATCGAACCCATCCACCGACACATCGAACCCATCCACCGACACATCGAACCCATCCACCGACACATCGAACCCATCCATCTACACATCGAACATTTCCACCTACATATCGAACCCATCCATCCACCTTCACATCGAACCCATCCACATTCACATCGAACCCATCCACCGACACATCGAATCCATCCAGCGACACATCGAACCCATCCAGCGACACATCGAACCCATCCACCGCCACATCGAACCCGTCCATCTGCACATCGAACCCGTCCAACTACACATCGAACCCATCCATCTTCACATCGAACCCATCCATCTTCACATCGAACCCATCCATCTACACATCGAACCCATCGACCTACACATCAAACCCATCCACCTACACATCGAACCCATCCACCTACACATCGAACCTATCCACCCACACATCGAACCCATCCACCGACACATCGAACCCATCCATCTACACATCGAACATTTCCACCTACATATCGAACCCATCCATCCACCTTCACATCGAACCCATCCACCTACACATCGAACCCATCCAACGACACATCGAACCCATCCACCTACACATCGAACCCATCCACCTGCACATCGAACCCATCCACCTACACATCGAACCCATCCACCTACACATGGAACCCATCCATCTACAATTGGAACGCATCCATCAACACGAGAAACCTATCCATCGACACATCGAACCCATCCATCTACACATTGAACCCATCCACCTCCACATCGAACCCATCCATCTACACATTGAACCCATCCACCTACACATCGAACCCATCCACCTACACATCGAACCCATCCACCCACACATCGAACCCATCCACCTACACATCGAACCCATCCACCGACACATCGAACCCATCCAACGACACATCGAACCCATCCAACGACACATCGAACCCATCCACCTACACATCGAACCCATCCACCTACACATCGAACCCCATCCACCTACACATCGAACCCATCCACCTACACATCGAACCCATCCACCTTGACATCGAACCCATCCACCTACACATGGTACCCATCCATCTACAATTGTAACGCATCCATCAACACGAGAAACCTATCCATCGACACATCGAACCCATCCACCTACACATCGAACCCATCCATCTACACATCGATCCCATCTGTCTACACATCGAACCCACCCATCTGCAGATCAAACCCATCCACCTTGACATCGAACCCATCCACCTACGCATCGAACCCATCCACCTACACATCGAACCCATCCACCTGCACATCGAACCCATCCACCTCCACATCGAACCCATCCATCTACACATCGAACCCATCCACCTGCACATCGAACCCATCCACCTACACATCGAACCCATCCACCTGCACATCGAACCCATCCACCTACACATCGAACCCATCCATCTACAATTGGAACGCATCCATCAACACGAGAAACCTATCCATCGACACATCGAACCCATCCACCTGCACATCGAACCCATCCACCTCCACATCGAACCCATCCATCTACACATCGAACCCATCCACCTGCACATCGAACCCATCCACCTACACATCGAACCCATCCACCTGCACATCGAACCCATCCACCGACACATCGAACCCATCCACCTACACATCGAACCCATCCACCTACACATCGAACCCATCCACCTGCACATCGAACCCATCCACCTCCACATCGAACCCATCCATCTACACATCGAACCCATCCACCTGCACATCGAACCCATCCACCTACACATCGAACCCATCCACCTGCACATCGAACCCATCCACCTACACATCGAACCCATCCATCTACAATTGGAACGCATCCATCAACACGAGAAACCTATCCATCGACACATCGAACCCATCCACCTGCACATCAAACCCATCCACCTCCACATCGAACCCATCCATCTACACATCGAACCCATCCACCTGCACATCGAACCCATCCACCTACACATCGAACCCATCCACCTGCACATCGAACCCATCCACCTACACATCGAACCCATCCACCTACACATCAAACCCATCCACCTACACATCGAACCCATCCATCTACACATCGATCCCATCTGTCTACACATCGAACCCACCCATCTGCAAATCAAACCCATCCACCTGCACATCGAACCCATTCACCTACACATCGAACCCATCCATCTACAATTGGAACGCATCCATCAACACGAGAAACCTATCCATCGACACATCGAACCCATCCACCTACACATCGAACCCATCCACCTCCACATCGAACCCATCCATCTACACATCGAACCCATCCACCTGCACATCGAACCCATCCACCTACACATCGAACCCATCCACCTGCACATCGAACCCATCCACCTACACATCGAACCCATCCACCTACACATCGAACCCATCCACCTGCACATCGAACCCATCCACCTCCACATCGAACCCATCCATCTACACATCGAACCCATCCACCTGCACATCGAACCCATCCACCTACACATCGAACCCATCCACCTGCACATCGAACCCATCCACCTACACATGGAACCCATCCACCTCCACATGGAACCCATCCACCTCCACATGGAACCCATCCACCTCCACATCGAACCCATCCATCTGCACATGGAGCCCATCCACCTGCACATCGAACCCATCCACCTCCACATCGAACCCATCCACCTCCACATCGAACCCATCCATCTACACATGGAGCCCATCCACCTGCACATCGAACCCATCCATCTACACATCGAACCCATCCACCTGCACATCGAACCCATCCACCTCCACATGGAACCCATCCATCTACAATTGGAATGCATCCATCTACACGAGAAACCTATCCACCGACACATCGAACCCATCCACCTCCACATCGAACCCATCCACCTCCACATCGAACCCATCCATCTACACATCGAACCCATCCACCGACACATCGAATCCATCCAGCGACACATCAAACCCATCCATCTGCACATTGAACCCATCCACCTGCACATCGAACGCATCCATCTGCACATCGAACCCATCCATCTGCATATCAATCCCGTCCAACTACACATCGAACCCATCAAACCCATCCTTCTGCACATTGAACCCATCCATCTGCACATCCAACCCATCCATCTACACATCAAACCCATCCACCTACACATCAAACCAATCCACTTACACATCGAACCCATCAATCGACACATCGAACCCATCCATCTACACATCGAACATATCCAACTTCACATCGAAGCCATCCAACTTCACATCGAACCCATCCATCTTCACATCGAACCCATCCATCTTCACATCGAAACCGTCCACCATCACATCTAACCCTTCCAATCGAACCCATCCACCTGCACGTCCAACCGATCCATATACACATCGAACCCGTCCACCTTCACGTCGAACCCGTCCACCTTCACGTCGAACCCATCCACCTTCACGTCGAACCCATCCACCTTCACTTCGTACCCATCCACCGACACGTAGAACCCATCCACCGACACGTAGAACCCATCCACCGACACGTAGAACCCATCCACCGACACGTAGAACCCATCCACCGACACGTAGAACCCATCCACCGACACGTAGAACCCATCCACCGACACGTAGAACCCATCCACCGACACGTAGAACCCATCCACCGACACGTAGAACCCATCCACCGACACGTAGAACCCATCCACCGACACGTAGAACCCATCCACCTTGACATCGAACCCATCCACCTGCACATTGAACCCATCCACCTGCACATCGAACCCATCCACCTGCACATCGAACCCATCCATCTACACATCGAACCCATCCATCTACACATCGAACCTATCCATCTACACATCGAACCCATCCATCGACACATCGAACCCATCGACCTACACATCGAACGCATCCACCTGCACATCGAACCCATCCATCTACACATCGAACCCATCCACCTACACATCGAACACATCAATCTACACATGGAACACATCCACCTACGCATCGAAGCCATCCACCTTCACATCGAACACATCCATTTACACATCGAACACATCAATCTACACATGGAACACATCCACCTACACATCGAACCCATCAATCTACACATCGAACCCATCCATCGACACATCGAACACATCAATCTACACATCGAACCCATCCATCTACACATCGAACCCATCGACCTACACATCGAACGCATCCACCTGCACATCGAACCCATCCATCGACACATCGAACCCATCCACCTACACATCGAACACATCAATCTACACATGGAACACATCCACCGACGCATCGAACCCATCCACCTTCACATCGAACACATCCATTTACACATCGAACACATCCACCTTCACATCGAACACATCCACCGACACATCGAAATCATCCACCTACACATCGAACCCATCCATCTGCACATCGAACCCATCCATCTGCACATCGAACCCATCCACCTCCACATCGAACCCATCCACCTGCACATCGAACCCATCCATCTACACATCGAACCCATCCACCTACACATCGAACCCATCCATCTTCACATCGAACCCATCCACCTACACATCGAACCCATCCACCTACACATCGAACCCATCCATCTACACATCGAACCCATCCACCTGCACATCGATCCCATCCATCTACACATCGAACCCGTCCATCTGCACATCGAACCCATCCATCTTCACATCGAACCCATCCACCTACACATCGAACCCATCCACCTACACATCGAACCCATCCATCTACACATCGAACCCATCCACCTACACATCGAACCCATCCACCTACACATCGAACCCATCCACCAACACATCGAACTCATCCACCTACACATTGAACTCATCCACCTACACATCGAACCCATCCACCTACACATCGATCCCATCCATCTACACATCGATCCCATCCACCTACACATCGATCCCATTCATCTACACATTGAACCCGTCCATCTGCACATCGAACCCATCGAACCCATCCATTTACACATCCAACCCATCCATCTACACATCGAACCCATCGACCTACACATCAAACCCATCCACCTGCACATCGAACCCATCCACCTGCACATCGAACCCATCCACCTGCACATCGAACCCATCCACCGGCACATCGAACCCATCCACCGGCACATCGAACCCATCCACCGACACATCGAACCCATCCACCGACACATCGAACCCATCCACCGACACATCGAACCCATCCACCGACACATCGAACCCATCCACCGACACATCGAACCCATCCACCGACACATCGAACCCATCCACCGACACATCGAACCCATCCACCGACACATCGAACCCATCCACCGACACATCGAACCCATCCACCGACACATCGAACCCATCCACCGACACATCGAACCCATCCACCGACACATCGAACCCATCCACCGACACATCGAACCCATCCACCGACACATCGAACCCATCCACCGACACATCGAACCCATCCACCGACACATCGAACCCATCCACCGACACATCGAACCCATCCACCGACACATCCAAACCATCCACCGACACATCGAACCCATCCACCGACACATCGAACCCATCCACCGACACATCGAACCCATCCACCGACACATCGAACCCATCCACCGACACATCGAACCCATCCATCTACACATCGAACATTTCCACCTACACATCGAACCCATCCATCCACCTTCACATCGAACCCATCCACCTTCACATCGAACCCATCCACCTACACATCGAACCCATCCAGCGACACATCGAACCCATCCACCGACACATCGAACCCATCCAGCGACACATGGAACCCATCCACCGACACATGGAACCCATCCATCAACACGAGAAACCTATCCATCGACACATCGAACCCATCCATCTACACATTGAACCCATCCACCTCCACATCGAACCCATCCATCTACACATTGAACCCATCCACCTACACATCGAACCCATCCACCTACACATCGAACCCATCCACCCACACATCGAACCCATCCACCTACACATCGAACCCATCCACCTACACATCGAACCCATCCACCTACACATCGAACCCATCCACCTACACATCGAAACCATCCACCTACACATCGAACCCATCCACCTACACATCGAACCCATCCACCCAAACATCGAACCCATCCACCGACACATCGAACCCATCCACCGACACATCGAACCCATCCAACGACACATCGAACCCATCCAACGACACATCGAACCCATCCACCTACACATCGAACCCATCCACCTACACATCGAACCCCATCCACCTACACATCGAGCCCATCCACCTACACATCGAACCCATCCACCTTGACATCGAACCCATCCACCTACACATGGTACACATCCATCTACAATTGTAACGCATCCATCAACACGAGAAACCTATCCATCGACACATCGAACCCATCCACCTACACATCGAACCCATCCATCTACACATCGATCCCATCTGTCTACACATCGAACCCACCCATCTGCAGATCAAACCCATCCACCTTGACATCGAACCCATCCACCTACGCATCGAACCCATCCACCTACACATCGAACCCATCCACCTGCACATCGAACCCATCCACCTCCACATCGAACCCATCCACCTACACATCGAACCCATCCATCTACAATTGGAACGCATCCATCAACACGAGAAACCTATCCATCGACACATCGAACCCATCAACCTGCACATCGAACCCATCCACCTCCACATCGAACCCATCCACCTACACATCGAACCCATCCACCTGCACATCGAACCCATCCACCGGCACATCGAACCCATCCACCTACACATCGAACCCATCCACCTACACATCGAACCCATCCACCTGCACATCGAACCCATCCATCTACACATCGAACCCATCCACCTGCACATCGAACCCATCCACCGTCACATCGAACCCATCCACCTGCACATCGAACCCATCCACCTACACATCGAACCCATCCATCTACAATTGGAACGCATCCATCAACACGAGAAACCTATCCATCGACACATCGAACCCATCCACCTGCACATCAAACCCATCCACCTCCACATCGAACCCATCCATCTACACATCGAACCCATCCACCTGCACATCGAACCCATCCACCTACACATCGAACCCATCCACCTGCACATCGAACCCATCCACCTACACATCGAACCCATCCACCTACACATCAAACCCATCCACCTACACATCGAACCCATCCATCTACACATCGATCCCATCTGTCTACACATCGAACCCACCCATCTGCAAATCAAACCCATCCACCTGCACATCGAACCCATTCACCTACACATCGAACCCATCCATCTACAATTGGAACGCATCCATCAACACGAGAAACCTATCCATCGACACATCGAACCCATCCACCTACACATCGAACCCATCCACCTCCACATCGAACCCATCCATCTACACATCGAACCCATCCACCTGCACATCGAACCCATCCACCTACACATCGAACCCATCCACCTGCACATCGAACCCATCCACCTACACATCGAACCCATCCACCTACACATCGAACCCATCCACCTGCACATCGAACCCATCCACCTCCACATCGAACCCATCCATCTACACATCGAACCCATCCACCTGCACATCGAACCCATCCACCTCCACATCGAACCCATCCACCTCCACATCGAACCCATCCATCTACACATGGAGCCCATCCACCTGCACATCGAACCCATCCATCTACACATCGAACCCATCCACCTGCACATCGAACCCATCCACCTCCACATGGAACCCATCCATCTACAATTGGAATGCATCCATCTACACGAGAAACCTATCCACCGACACATCGAACCCATCCACCTCCACATCGAACCCATCCACCTCCACATCGAACCCATCCATCTACACATCGAACCCATCCACCGACACATCGAATCCATCCAGCGACACATCAAACCCATCCATCTGCACATTGAACCCATCCACCTGCACATCGAACGCATCCATCTGCACATCGAACCCATCCATCTGCATATCAATCCCGTCCAACTACACATCGAACCCATCAAACCCATCCTTCTGCACATTGAACCCATCCATCTGCACATCCAACCCATCCATCTACACATCAAACCCATCCACCTACACATCAAACCAATCCACCTACACATCGAACCCATCAATCTACACATCGAACCCATCCATCTACACATCGAACATATCCAACTTCACATCGAAGCCATCCAACTTCACATCGAACCCATCCATCTTCACATCGAACCCATCCATCTTCACATCGAAACCGTCCACCATCACATCTAACCCTTCCAATCGAACCCATCCACCTGCACGTCCAACCGATCCATATACACATCGAACCCGTCCACCTTCACGTCGAACCCGTCCACCTTCACGTCGAACCCATCCACCTTCACGTCGAACCCATCCACCTTCACTTCGAACCCATCCACCGACACGTAGAACCCATCCACCGACACGTAGAACCCATCCACCGACACGTAGAACCCATCCACCGACACGTAGAACCCATCCACCGACACGTAGAACCCATCCATCTACACATCGAACATATCCAACTTCACATCGAAGCCATCCAACTTCACATCGAACCCATCCACCTTGACATCGAACCCATCCACCTGCACATTGAACCCATCCACCTCCACATCGAACCAATCCATCTGCACATGGAACCCATCCACCGACACATCGAACCCATTCATCTACACATCGAACCCATCCACCTGCACATCGAACCCATCCACCTGCACATCGAACCCATCCACCTGCACATCGAACCCATCCATCTACACATCGAACCCATCCATCTACACATCGAACCTATCCATCTACACATCGAACCCATCCATCGACACATCGAACCCATCGACCTACACATCGAACGCATCCACCTGCACATCGAACCCATCAATCTACACATCGAACCCATCCATCTACACATCGAACCCATCCACCTACACATCGAACACATCAATCTACACATGGAACACATCCACCTTCACATCGAACACATCCATTTACACATCGAACACATCCACCTACGCATCGAACCCATCCACCTTCACATCGAACACATCCATTTACACATCGAACACATCAATCTACACATGGAACACATCCACCTACACATCGAACCCATCAATCTACACATCGAACCCATCCATCTACACATCGAACCCATCGACCTACACATCGAACGCATCCACCTGCACATCGAACCCATCCATCGACACATCGAACCCATCCACCTACACATCGAACACATCAATCTACACATGGAACACATCCACCGACGCATCGAACCCATCCACCTTCACATCGAACACATCCATTTACACATCGAACACATCCACCTTCACATCGAACACATCCACCTTCACATCGAACACATCCACCGACACATCGAAATCATCCACCTACACATCGAACCCATCCATCTGCACATCGAACCCATCCATCTGCACATCGAACCCATCCACCTCCACATCGAACCCATCCACCTGCACATCGAACCCATCCACCTGCACATCGAACCCATCCACCTACACATCGAACCCATCCATCTGCACATCGAACCCATCCACCTACACATCGAACCCATCCATCTGCACATCGAACCCATCCATCTGCACATCGAACCCATCCACCTGCACATCAAACCCATCCACCTACACATCGAACCCATCCATCTACACATCGATCCCATCTGTCTACACATCGAACCCACCCATCTGCAAATCAAACCCATCCACCTGCACATCGAACCCATTCACCTACACATCGAACCCATCCATCTACAATTGGAACGCATCCATCAACACGAGAAACCTATCCATCGACACATCGAACCCATCCACCTACACATCGAACCCATCCACCTCCACATCGAACCCATCCATCTACACATCGAACCCATCCACCTGCACATCGAACCCATCCACCTACACATCGAACCCATCCACCTGCACATCGAACCCATCCACCTACACATCGAACCCATCCACCTACACATCGAACCCATCCACCTGCACATCGAACCCATCCACCTCCACATCGAACCCATCCATCTACACATCGAACCCATCCACCTGCACATCGAACCCATCCACCTCCACATCGAACCCATCCACCTCCACATCGAACCCATCCATCTACACATGGAGCCCATCCACCTGCACATCGAACCCATCCATCTACACATCGAACCCATCCACCTGCACATCGAACCCATCCACCTCCACATGGAACCCATCCATCTACAATTGGAATGCATCCATCTACACGAGAAACCTATCCACCGACACATCGAACCCATCCACCTCCACATCGAACCCATCCACCTCCACATCGAACCCATCCATCTACACATCGAACCCATCCACCGACACATCGAATCCATCCAGCGACACATCAAACCCATCCATCTGCACATTGAACCCATCCACCTGCACATCGAACGCATCCATCTGCACATCGAACCCATCCATCTGCATATCAATCCCGTCCAACTACACATCGAACCCATCAAACCCATCCTTCTGCACATTGAACCCATCCATCTGCACATCCAACCCATCCATCTACACATCAAACCCATCCACCTACACATCAAACCAATCCACCTACACATCGAACCCATCAATCTACACATCGAACCCATCCATCTACACATCGAACATATCCAACTTCACATCGAAGCCATCCAACTTCACATCGAACCCATCCATCTTCACATCGAACCCATCCATCTTCACATCGAAACCGTCCACCATCACATCTAACCCTTCCAATCGAACCCATCCACCTGCACGTCCAACCGATCCATATACACATCGAACCCGTCCACCTTCACGTCGAACCCGTCCACCTTCACGTCGAACCCATCCACCTTCACGTCGAACCCATCCACCTTCACTTCGAACCCATCCACCGACACGTAGAACCCATCCACCGACACGTAGAACCCATCCACCGACACGTAGAACCCATCCACCGACACGTAGAACCCATCCACCGACACGTAGAACCCATCCATCTACACATCGAACATATCCAACTTCACATCGAAGCCATCCAACTTCACATCGAACCCATCCACCTTGACATCGAACCCATCCACCTGCACATTGAACCCATCCACCTCCACATCGAACCAATCCATCTGCACATGGAACCCATCCACCGACACATCGAACCCATTCATCTACACATCGAACCCATCCACCTGCACATCGAACCCATCCACCTGCACATCGAACCCATCCACCTGCACATCGAACCCATCCATCTACACATCGAACCCATCCATCTACACATCGAACCTATCCATCTACACATCGAACCCATCCATCGACACATCGAACCCATCGACCTACACATCGAACGCATCCACCTGCACATCGAACCCATCAATCTACACATCGAACCCATCCATCTACACATCGAACCCATCCACCTACACATCGAACACATCAATCTACACATGGAACACATCCACCTACGCATCGAACCCATCCACCTTCACATCGAACACATCCATTTACACATCGAACACATCAATCTACACATGGAACACATCCACCTACACATCGAACCCATCAATCTACACATCGAACCCATCCATCCACACATCGAACCCATCGACCTACACATCGAACGCATCCACCTGCACATCGAACCCATCCATCGACACATCGAACCCATCCACCTACACATCGAACACATCAATCTACACATGGAACACATCCACCGACGCATCGAACCCATCCACCTTCACATCGAACACATCCATTTACACATCGAACACATCCACCTTCACATCGAACACATCCACCTTCACATCGAACACATCCACCGACACATCGAAATCATCCACCTACACATCGAACCCATCCATCTGCACATCGAACCCATCCATCTGCACATCGAACCCATCCACCTCCACATCGAACCCATCCACCTGCACATCGAACCCATCCACCTGCACATCGAACCCATCCACCTACACATCGAACCCATCCATCTGCACATCGAACCCATCCACCTACACATCGAACCCATCCATCTGCACATCGAACCCATCCATCTGCACATCGAACCCATCCACCTGCACATCGAACCCATCCATCTACACATCGAACCCATCCACCTACACATCGAACCCATCCATCTACACATCGAACCCATCCATCTGCACATCGAACCCATCCACCTACACATCGAACCCATCCATCTGCACATCGAACCCATCCATCTGCACATCGAACCCATCCACCTACACATCGAACCCATCCACCTGCACATCGAACCCATCCACCTCCACATCGAACCCATCCATCTACACATCGAACCCATCCACCTGCACATCGAACCCATCCACCTACACATCGAACCCATCCACCTGCACATCGAACCCATCCACCTACACATCGAACCCATCCATCTACAATTGGAACGCATCCATCAACACGAGAAACCTATCCATCGACACATCGAACCCATCCACCTGCACATCAAACCCATCCACCTCCACATCGAACCCATCCATCTACACATCGAACCCATCCACCTGCACATCGAACCCATCCACCTACACATCGAACCCATCCACCTGCACATCGAACCCATCCACCTACACATCGAACCCATCCACCTACACATCAAACCCATCCACCTACACATCGAACCCATCCATCTACACATCGATCCCATCTGTCTACACATCGAACCCACCCATCTGCAAATCAAACCCATCCACCTGCACATCGAACCCATCCACCTACACATCGAACCCATCCATCTACAATTGGAACGCATCCATCAACACGAGAAACCTATCCATCGACACATCGAACCCATCCACCTACACATCGAACCCATCCACCTCCACATCGAACCCATCCATCTACACATCGAACCCATCCACCTGCACATCGAACCCATCCACCTACACATCGAACCCATCCACCTGCACATCGAACCCATCCACCTACACATCGAACCCATCCACCTACACATCGAACCCATCCACCTGCACATCGAACCCATCCACCTCCACATCGAACCCATCCATCTACACATCGAACCCATCCACCTGCACATCGAACCCATCCACCTACACATCGAACCCATCCACCTACACATCGAACCCATCCACCTACACATCGAACCCATCCATCTACAATTGGAACGCATCCATCAACACGAGAAACCTATCCATCGACACATCGAACCCATCCACCTGCACATCGAACCCATCCACCTCCACATCGAACCCATCCATCTACACATCGAACCCATCCACCTGCACATCGAACCCATCCACCTACACATCGAACCCATCCACCTGCACATCGAACCCATCCACCTACACATCGAACCCATCCACCTGCACATCGAACCCATCCACCTCCACATCGAACCCATCCATCTACACATCGAACCTATCCACCTCCACATGGAACCCATCCACCTCCACATGGAACCCATCCACCTCCACATGGAACCCATCCACCTCCACATGGAACCCATCCATCTGCACATGGAGCCCAACCACCTGCACATCGAACCCATCCACCTCCACATCGAACCCATCCACCTCCACATCGAACCCATCCATCTACACATGGAGCCCATCCACCTGCACATCGAACCCATCCACCTGCACATCGAACCCATCCACCTGCACATCGAACCCATCCACCTCCACATGGAACCCATCCATCTACAATTGGAATGCATCCATCTACACGAGAAACCTATCCACCGACACATCGAACCCATCCACCTACACATCGAACCCATCCACCTCCACATCGAACCCATCCATCTACACATCGAACCCATCCACCGACACATCGAATCCATCCAGCGACACATCAAACCCATCCATCTGCACATTGAACCCATCCACCTGCACATCGAACGCATCCATCTGCACATCGAACCCATCCATCTGCATATCAATCCCGTCCAACTACACATCGAACCCATCAAACCCATCCTTCTGCACATTGAACCCATCCATCTGCACATCCAACCCATCCATCTACACATCAAACCCATCCACCTACACATCAAACCAATCCACCTACACATCGAACCCATCCATCTACACATCGAACCCATCCATCTACACATCGAACATATCCAACTTCACATCGAAGCCATCCAACTTCACATCGAACCCATCCATCTTCACATCGAACCCATCCATCTTCACATCGAAACCGTCCACCATCACATCTAACCCTTCCAATCGAACCCATCCACCTGCACGTCCAACCGATCCATATACACATCGAACCCGTCCACCTTCACGTCGAACCCGTCCACCTTCACGTCGAACCCATCCACCTTCACGTCGAACCCATCCACCTACACGTAGAACCCATCCACCTTCACTTCGAACCCATCCACCGACACGTAGAACCCATCCACCGACACGTAGAACCCATCCACCGACACGTAGAACCCATCCACCGACACGTAGAACCCATCCACCGACACGTAGAACCCATCCACCGACACGTAGAACCCATCCACCGACACGTAGAACCCATCCACCGACACGTAGAACCCATCCACCGACACGTAGAACCCATCCACCGACACGTAGAACCCATCCACCGACACGTAGAACCCATCCACCGACACGTAGAACCCATCCACCGACACGTAGAACCCATCCACCGACACGTAGAACCCATCCACCGACACGTAGAACCCATCCACCGACACGTAGAACCCATCCACCTTGACATCGAACCCATCCACCTGCACATCGAACCCATCCACCTCCACATCGAACCAATCCATCTGCACATGGAACCCATCCACCGACACATCGAACCCATTCATCTACACATCGAACCCATCCACCTGCACATCGAACCCATCCACCTGCACATCGAACCCATCCACCTGCACATCGAACCCATCCACCTACACATCGAACCCATCCATCTACACATCGAACCTATCCATCTACACATCGAACCCATCCATCTACACATCGAACCCATCGACCTACACATCGAACGCATCCACCTGCACATCGAACCCATCCACCTGCACATCGAACCCATCCATCTACACATCGAACCCATCCATCTACACATCGAACCTATCCATCTACACATCGAACCCATCCATCTACACATCGAACCCATCGACCAACACATCGAACGCATCCACCTACCCATCGAACACATCAATCTACACATGGAACACATCCACCTACGCATCGAAGCCATCCACCTTCACATCGAACACATACATTTACACATCGAACACATCAATCTACACATGGAACACATCCACCTACACATCGAACCCATCAATCTACACATCGAACCCATCCATCTACACATCGAACCCATCGACCTACACATCGAACGCATCCACCTGCACATCGAACCCATCCATCGACACATCGAACCCATCGACCTACACATCGAACGCATCCACCTGCACATCGAACCCATCCATCGGCACATCGAACCCATCCACCTACACATCGAACACATCAATCTACACATGGAACACATCCACCGACGCATCGAACCCATCCACCTTCACATCGAACACATCCATTTACACATCGAACACATCCACCTTCACATCGAACACATCCACCGACACATCGAAATCATCCACCTACACATCGAAACCATCCATCTGCACATCGAACCCATCCATCTGCACATCGAACCCATCCACCTCCACATCGAACCCATCCACCTGCACATCGAACCCATCCATCTACACATCGAACCCATCCACCTACACATCGAACCCATCCACCTACACATCGAACCCATCCATCTACACATCGAACCCATCCACCTGCACATCGAACCCATCCATCTGCACATCGAACCCATCCATCTGCACATCGAACCCATCCACCTACACATCGAACCCATCCACCTACACATCGAACCCATCAATCTACACATCGAACCCATCCACCTACACATCGAACCCATCCATCTACACATCGAACCCATCCATCTACACCTCGAACCCATCCACCTACACATCGAACCCATCCATCTTCACATCGAACCCATCCATCTGCACATCGAACCCATCCACCTACACATCGAACCCATCCATCTGCACATCGAACCCATCCATCTGCACATCGAACCCATCCACCTACACATCGAACCCATCCACCTACACATCGAACCCATCAATCTACACATCGAACCCATCCACCTACACATCGAACCCATCCATCTACACATCGAACCCATCCACCTACACATCGAACCCATCCACCGACACATCGAACCCATCCATCTACACATCGAACCCATCCATCTACATGTGGAACGCTTCCATCTACACGTGAAACCTATCCATCTACACATCGAACCCATCCATCTACACATCGAACCCATCCATCTACACATCGAACCCATCCATCTACACATCGAACCCATCCATCTACACATCGAACCCATCCACCGACACATCGAACCCATCCACCGACACATCGAACCCATCCACCGACACATCGAACCCATCCACCGACACATCGAACCCATCCACCGACACATCGAACCCATCCACCGACACATCGAACCCATCCACCGACACATCGAACCCATCCACCGACACATCGAACCCATCCATCTACACATCGAACCCATCCATCTACAATTGGAATGCATCCATCTACACGTGAAACCGATCCATCTACACATCGAACCCATCCATCTACACATCGAACCCATCCATCTACAGATCGAACCCATCCACCAACACATCGAACCCATCCATCTACACATCGAACATTTCCACCTACACATCGAACCCATCCATCCACCTTCACATCGAACCCATCCACCTACACATCGAACCCATCCATCCACACTGTGAACCCATCCATTTACACATCCAACCCATCCATCTACACATCGAACCCATCGACCTACACATCAAACCCATCCAAATGCACATCCACCTACACATCGAACCCATCCACCTACACATCGAACCCATCCACCTACACATCGAACCCATCCACCTACACATCGAACCCATCCACCGACACATCGAACCCATCCACCTTGACATCGAACCCATCCATCTACACATCGAACCCATCCACCTTGACATCGAACCCATCCACCTACACATGGAACCCATCCATCTACACATCGAACCCATCCACCTCCACATCGAACCCATCCATCTGCACATGGAACCCATCCACCTGCAGATCGAACCCATTCATCTACACATCGAACCCATCCACCTACACATCGAACCCATCCACCTCCACATCGAACCCATCCATCTACACATCGAACCCATCCACCTGCACATCGAACGCATCCATCTGCACATCGAACCCATCCATCTGCACATCAATCCCGTCCAACTACACATCAAACCCATCCTTCTGCACATTGAACCCATCCATCTGCACATCCAACCCATCCATCTACACATCAAACCCATCCACCTGCACATCGAAACCGTCCACCATCACATCTAACCCTTCCAATCGAACCCATCCACCTGCACGTCCAACCGATCCACCTTCACGTCGAACCCGTCCACCTTCACGTCGAACCCGTCCACCTTCACGTCGAACCCATCCACCTTCACGTCGAACCCATCCACCTTCACGTCGAACCCATCCACCTTCACGTCGAACCCATCCACCTACACGTAGAACCCATCCACCGACACGTAGAACCCATCCACCGACACGTAGAACCCATCCACCGACACGTAGAACCCATCCACCGACACGTAGAACCCATCCACCGACACGTAGAACCCATCCACCGACACGTAGAACCCATCCACCGACACGTAGAACCCATCCACCGACACGTAGAACCCATCCACCTTGACATCGAACCCATCCACCTGCACATTGAACCCATCCACCTCCACATCGAACCCATCCATCGACACATCGAACCCATCCACCTGCACATCGAACCCATCCATCGACACATCGAACCCATCCACCCACACATCGAACCCATCCACCTGCACATTGAACCCATCCACCACCACATCGAACCAATCCATCTGCACATGGAACCCATCCACCTACACATCGAACCCATTCATCTACACATCGAACCCATCCACCTGCACATCGAACCCATCCACCTGCACATCGAACCCATCCATCTACACATCGAACCCATCCACCTCCACATCGAACCCATCCATCTGCACATGAAACCCATCCACCTACACATCGAACCCATCCATCTACACATCGAACCCATCCATCGACACATCGAACCCATCGACCTACACATCGAACGCATCCACCTGCACATCGAACCCATCCATCTACACATCGAACCCATCCACCTACACATCGAACCCATCAATCTACATATCGAACCCATCCATCGACACATCGAACTCATCCACCTACACATCGAACACATCAATCTACACATGGAACACATCCACCTACGCATCGAAGCCATCCACCTTCACATCGAACACATCCATTTACACATCGAACACATCAATCTACACATTGAACCCATCCACCTTCACATCGAACCCATCAATCGACACATCGAACCCATCAATCTACACATCGAACCCATCAATCTACACATCGAACCCATCCATCGACACATCGAACCCATCCACCTACACATCGAACACATCAATCTACACATGGAACACATCCACCGACGCATCGAACCCATCCACCTTCACATCGAACACATCCATTTACACATCGAACACATCAATCTACACATTGAACCCATCCACCTTCACATCGAACCCATCAATCTACACATCGAACACATCCACCTTCTCATCGAACACATCCACCTACGCATCGAACCCATCCACCTTCACATCGAACACATCCACCTACGCATCGAACCCATCCACCTTCACATCGAACACATCCACCTACGCATCGAACCCATCCACCTTCACATCGAACACATCCATTTACACATCGAACCCGTCCATCTACACATCGAACCCATCCACCGACACATCGAAATCATCCACCACCACATCGAACCCATCCATCTGCACATGAAACCCATCCACCTACACATCGAACCCATCAATCTACACATCGAACCCATCCATCTACACATCGAACCCATCGACCTACACATCGAACGCATCCACCTGCACATCGAACCCATCCATCTACACATCGAACCCATCCACCTACACATCGAACCCATCAATCTACACATCGAACCCATCCATCGGCACATCGAACCCATCCACCTACACATCGAACACATCAATCTACACATGGAACACATCCACCTACGCATCGAAGCCATCCACCTTCACATCGAACACGACCATTTACACATCGAACACATCAATCTACACATTGAACCCATCCACCTACACATCGAACCCATCAATCTACACATCGAACCCATCAATCTACACATCGAACCCATCCACCGACGCATCGAACCCATCCACCTTCACATCGAACACATCCATTTACACATCGAACACATCCACCTTCACATCGAACCCATCAATCTACACATCGAACCCATCAATCTACACATCGAACCCATCCACCTTCACATCGAACACATCCATTTACACATCGAACACATCCACCTTCACATCGAACACATCCACCTACGCATCAAACCCATCCACCTTCACATCGAACCCATCCACGGACACATCGAAATCATCCACCTACACATCGAAACCATCCACCTACACATCGAACACATCAATCTATACATGGAACACATCCACCTACGCATCGAACCCATCCACCTTCACATCGAACACATCCACCTACGCATCGAACCCATCCACCTTCACATCGAACACATCCATTTACACATCGAACCCGTCCATCTACACATCGAACCCATCCACCTTCACATCGAACCCATCCACGGACACATCGAAATCATCCACCTACACATCGAACCCATCCATCTGCACATCGAACCCATCCATCTGCACATCGAACCCATCCACCTGCACATCGAACCCATCCACCTACACATCGAACCCATCCATCTGCACATCGATCCCATCCACCTGCACATCGAACCCATCCATCTACACATCGAACCCATCCACCTACACATCGAACCCATCCATCTACACATCGAACCCATCCATCTACACATCGAACCCATCCACCTACACATCGAACCCATCCACCGACACATCGAACCCATCCACCGACACATCCAAACCATCCACCGACACATCGAACCCATCCACCGACACATCGAACCCATCCATCTACACATCGAACCCATCCATCTACAATTGGAATGCATCCATCTACACGTGAAACCGATCCATCTAAACATCGAACCCATCCATCTACACATCGAACCCATCCATCTACAGATCGAACCCATCCACCAACACATCGAACCCATCCATCTACACATCGAACCCATCCATCTACACATCGAACATTTCCACCTACACATCGAACCCATCCATCCACCTTCACATCGAACCCATCCACCTTCACATCGAACCCATCCACCGACACATCGAACCCATCCATCGACACATCGAACCCATCGACCTACACATCGAACGCATCCACCTGCACATCGAACCCATCCATCTACACATCGAACCCATCCATCTACACATCGAACCCATCCACCTACACATCGAACCCATCAATCTACACATCGAACCCATCAATCTACACATCGAACCCATCCATCGACACATCGAACCCATCCACCTACACATCGAACACATCAATCTACACATGGAACACATCCACCTACGCATCGAAGCCATCCACCTTCACATCGAACACATCCATTTACACATCGAACACATCAATCTACACATTGAACCCATCCACCTTCACATCGAACCCATCAATCTACACATCAAACCCATCAATCTACACATCGAACCCATCAATCTACACATCGAACCCATCAATCTACACATCGAACCCATCCACCTTCACATCGAACACATCCATTTACACATCGAACCCGTCCATCTACACATCGAACCCATCCACCTTCACATCGAACCCATCCACCGACACATCGAAATCATCCACCTCCACATCGAACCCATCCATCTGCACATGAAACCCATCCACCTACACATCGAACCCATCCATCTACACATGGAACCCATCCATCGACACATCGAACCCATCGACCTACACATCGAACGCATCCACCTGCACATCGAACCCATCCATCTACACATCGAACCCATCCACCTACACATCGAACCCATCAATCTACATATCGAAACCATCCATCGACACATCGAACTCATCCACCTACACATCGAACACATCAATCTACACATGGAACACATCCACCTACGCATCGAAGCCATCCACCTTCACATCGAACACATCCATTTACACATCGAACACATCAATCTACACATTGAACCCATCCACCTACACATCGAACCCATCCACCTTCACATCGAACACATCAATCGACACATCGAACCCATCAATCTACACATTGAACCCATCCACCTTCACATCGAACCCATCAATCGACACATCGAACCCATCAATCTACACATCGAACCCATCCATCGACACATCGAACCCATCCACCTACACATCGAACACATCAATCTACACATGGAACACATCCACCTACGCATCGAACCCATCAATCTACACATCGAACCCATCCATCTACACATCGAACCCATCGACCTACACATCGAACGCATCCACCTGCACATCGAACCCATCCATCTACACATCGAACCCATCCACCTACACATCGAACCCATCAATCTACACATCGAACCCATCCATCAGCACATCGAACCCATCCACCTACACATCGAACACATCAATCTACACATGGAACACATCCACCTACGCATCGAAGCCATCCACCTTCACATCGAACACGACCATTTACACATCGAACACATCAATCTACACATTGAACCCATCCACCTACACATCGAACCCATCCACCTACGCATCAAACCCATCCACCTTCACATCGAACACATCCATTTACACATCGAACCCATTCACCTTCACATCGAACCCATCCACGGACACATCGAAATCATCCACCTACACATCGAACCCATCCATCTGCACATCGAACCCATCCACCTGCACATCGAACCCATCCATCTGCACATCGAACCCATCCACCTGCACATCGAACCCATCCACCTACACATCGAACCCATCCATCTGCACATCGAACCCATCCACCTGCACATCGAACCCATCCACCTACACATCGAACCCATCCATCTGCACATCGAACCCATCCATCTGCACATCGAACCCATCCACCTACACATCGAACCCATCCACCTACACATCGAACCCATCCACCTACACATCGAACCCATCCACCTACACATCGAACCCATCCACCTACACATCGAACCCATCCATCTACACATCGAACCCATCCACCTACACATCGAACCCATCCATCTACACATCGAACCCATCCACCTACACATCGAACCCATCCATCTACACATCGAACCCATCCATCTACACATCGAACCCATCCACCGACACATCGAACCCATCCACCGACACATCGAACCCATCCACCGACACATCGAACCCATCCACCGACACATCCAAACCATCCACCGACACATCGAACACATCCACCGACACATCGAACCCATCCATCTACACATCGAACCCATCCATCTACAATTGGAATGCATCCATCTACACGTGAAACCGATCCATCTAAACATCGAACCCATCCATCTACACATCGAACCCATCCATCTACAGATCGAACCCATCCACCAACACATCGAACCCATCCATCTACACATCGAACCCATCCATCTACACATCGAACATTTCCACCTACACATCGAACCCATCCATCCACCTTCACATCGAACCCATCCACCTTCACATCGAACCCATCCATCGACACATCGAACCCATCGACCTACACATCGAACGCATCCACCTGCACATCGAACCCATCCATCTACACATCGAACCCATCCATCTACACATCGAACCCATCCACCTACACATCGAACCCATCAATCTACACATCGAACCCATCCATCGACACATCGAACCCATCCACCTACACATCGAACACATCAATCTACACATGGAACACATCCACCTACGCATCGAAGCCATCCACCTTCACATCGAACACATCCATTTACACATCGAACACATCAATCTACACATTGAACCCATCCACCTTCACATCGAACCCATCAATCTACACATCAAACCCATCAATCTACACATGGAACACATCCACCTACGCATCGAACCCATCCACCTTCACATCGAACCCGTCCATCTACACATCGAACCCATCCACCTTCACATCGAACCCGTCCATCTACACATCGAACCCATCCACCTTCACATCGAACCCGTCCATCTACACATCGAACCCATCCACCGACACATCGAAATCATCCACCACCACATCGAACCCATCCATCTGCACATGAAACCCATCCACCTACACATCGAACCCATCAATCTACACATCGAACCCATCCATCTACACATCGAACCCATCGACCTACACATCGAACGCATCCACCTGCACATCGAACCCATCCATCTACACATCGAACCCATCCACCTACACATCGAACCCATCAATCTACACATCGAACCCATCCATCGGCACATCGAACCCATCCACCTACACATCGAACACATCAATCTACACATCGAACCCATCAATCTACACATCGAACCCATCCATCGACACATCGAAACCATCCACCTACACATCGAACACATCCACCTACGCATCGAACCCATCCACCTTCACATCGAACACATCCATTTGCACATCGAACCCATCCACCTTCACATCAAACCCATCCACCGACACATCGAAATCATCCACCTACACATCGAACCCATCCATCTACACATCGAACCCATCCATCTGCACATCGAACCCATCCACCTGCACATCGAACCCATCCATCTACACATCGAACCCATCCATCTGCACATCGAACCCATCCACCTACACATCGAACCCATCCATCTGCACATCGAACCCATCCATCTGCACATCGAACCCATCCACCTACACATCGAACCCATCCACCTACACATCGAACCCATCCATCTACACATCGAACCCATCCACCTACACATCGAACCCATCCATCTACACGTGGAACGCTTCCATCTACACGTGAAACCTATCCATCTACACATCGAACCCATCCACCTACACATCGAACCCATCCACCGACACATCGAACCCATCCACCGACACATCGAACCCATCCACCGACACATCGATCCCATCCACCGACACATCGAACCCATCCATCTACACATCGAACCCATCCATCTACACATCGAACCCATCCACCGACACATCGAACCCATCCACCGACACATCGAACCCATCCACCGACACATCGAACCCATCCACCGACACATCCAAACCATCCACCGACACATCAAACCCATCCACCGACACATCGAACCCATCCATCTACACATCGAACCCATCCATCTACAATTGGAATGCATCCATCTACACGTGAAACCGATCCATCTAAACATCGAACCCATCCATCTACACATCGAACCCATCCATCTACAGATCGAACCCATCCACCAACACATCGAACCCATCCATCTACACATCGAACCCATCCATCTACACATCGAACATTGCCACCTACACATCGTACCCATCCATCCACCTTCACATCGAACCCATCCACCTACACATCGAACCCATCCACCTACACATCGAACCCATCCATCTACACATCGAACCCATCCAGCGACACATCGAAATCATCCACCTCCACATCGAACCCATCCACCTCCACATCGAACCCATCCATCTGCACATCGAACCCATCCATCTGCACATCGAACCCATCCACCTACACATCGAACCCATCCACCTACACATCGAACCCATCCATCTGCACATCGAACCCATCCACCTACACATCGAACCCATCCATCTACACATCGAACCCATCCATCTGCACATCGAACCCATCCACCTACACATCGAACCCATCCATCTGCACATCGAACCCATCCATCTGCACATCGAACCCATCCACCTACACATCGAACCCATCCACCTACACATCGAACCCATCCACCTGCACATCGAACCCATCCACCTACACATCGAACCCATCCACCGACACATCAAACCCATCCACCGACACATCGAACCCATCCACCGACACATCGAACCCATCCACCGACACATCCAAACCATCCACCGACACATCGAACCCATCCACCGACACATCGAACCCATCCATCTACACATCGAACCCATCCATCTACAATTGGAATGCATTCATCTACACGTGAAACCGATCCATCTAAACATCGAACCCATCCATCTACACATCGAACCCATCCATCTACAGATCGAACCCATCCACCAACACATCGAACCCATCCATCTACACATCGAACCCATCCATCTACACATCGAACATTTCCACCTACACATCGAACCCATCCATCCACCTTCACATCGAACCCATCCACCTTCACATCGAACACATCCACCGACACATCGAACCCATCCATCGACACATCGAACCCATCGACCTACACATCGAACGCATCCACCTGCACATCGAACCCATCCATCTACACATCGAACCCATCCATCTACACATCGAACCCATCCACCTACACATCGAACCCATCAATCTACACATCGAACCCATCCATCGACACATGGAACACATCCACCTACGCATCGAAGCCATCCACCTTCACATCGAACACATCCATTTACACATCGAACACATCAATCTACACATTGAACCCATCCACCTTCACATCGAACCCATCAATCTACACATCAAACCCATCAATCTACACATCGAACCCATCAATCTACACATCGAACCCATCCATCGACACATCGAACCCATCCACCTACACATCGAACCCATCCACCTACACATCGAACACATCAATCTACACATGGAACACATCCACCTACGCATCGAAGCCATCCACCTTCACATCGAACACATCCATTTACACATCGAACACATCAATCTACACATTGAACCCATCCACCTTCACATCGAACCCATCAATCTACACATCAAACCCATCAATCTACACATCGAACCCATCAATCTACACATCGAACCCATCCATCGACACATCGAACCCATCCACCTACACATCGAACCCATCCACCTTCACATCGAACACATCCATTTACACATCGAACCCGTCCATCTACACATCGAACCCATCCACCTTCACATCGAACCCATCCACCGACACATCGAAATCATCCACCACCACATCGAACCCATCCATCTGCACATGAAACCCATCCACCTACACATCGAACCCATCAATCTACACATCGAACCCATCCATCTACACATCGAACCCATCGACCTACACATCAAACGCATCCACCTGCACATCGAACCCATCCATCTACACATCGAACCCATCCACCTACACATCGAACCCATCCACCTACACATCGAACCCATCCATCGACACATCGAACTCATCCACCTACACATCAAACGCATCCACCTGCACATCGAACCCATCCACCTACACATCGAACCCATCCACCTACACATCGAACCCATCCATCGGCACATCGAACCCATCCACCTACACATCGAACACATCAATCTACACATGGAACACATCCACCTACGCATCGAAGCCATCCACCTTCACATCGAACACTACCATTTACACATCGAACACATCAATCTGCACATTGAACCCATCCAACTACACATCGAACCCATCAATCTACACATCGAACCCATCCATCTACACATCGAACCCATCCATCGACACATCGAAACCATCCACCTACACATCGAACACATCAACCTATACATGGAACACATCCACCGACGCATCGAACCCATCCACCTTCACATCGAACACATCCATTTACACATCGAACACATCCACCTTCACATCGAACACATCCACCTACGCATCGAACCCATCCACCTTCACATCGAACACATCCAGTTACACATCAAACCCATCCACCGACACATCGAAATCATCCACCTACACATCGAACCCATCCATCTGCACATCGAACCCATCCATCTGCACATCGAACCCATCCACCTGCACATCGAACCCATCCACCTACACATCGAACCCATCCATCTGCACATCGAACCCATCCACCTGCACATCGAACCCATCCATCTACACATCGAACCCATCCATCTGCACATCGAACCCATCCACCTACACATCGAACCCATCCATCTGCACATCGAACCCATCCATCTGCACATCGAACCCATCCACCTACACATCGAACCCATCCACCTACACATCGAACCCATCCACCTACACATCGAACCCATCCATCTACACATCGTACCCATCCACCTACACATCGAACCCATCCATCTACACATCGAACCCATCCACCTACACATCGAACCCATCCATCTACACATCGAACCCATCAATCTACACATCGAACCCATCCATCTGCACATCGAACCCATCCACCTACACATCGAACCCATCCATCTACACATCGAACCCATCCATCTGCACATCGAACCCATCCACCTACACATCGAACCCATCCATCTGCACATCGAACCCATCCATCTGCACATCGAACCCATCCACCTACACATCGAACCCATCCACCTACACATCGAACCCATCCACCTACACATCGAACCCATCCACCTACACATCGAACCCATCCACCGACACATCGAACCCATCCATCGACACATCGAACCCATCCACCTACACATCGAACACATCAATCTACACATGGAACACATCCACCTACGCATCGAAGCCATCCACCTTCACATCGAACACATCCATTTACACATCGAACACATCAATCTACACATTGAACCCATCCACCTTCACATCGAACCCATCAATCTACACATCAAACCCATCAATCTACACATCGAACCCATCAATCTACACATCGAACCCATCCATCGACACATCGAACCCATCCATTTACACATCGAACACATCCACCTTCACATCGAACACATCCACCTACGCATCGAACCCATCCACCTTCACATCGAACACATCCATTTACACATCGAACCCGTCCATCTACACATCGAACCCATCCACCTTCACATCGAACCCATCCACCGACACATCGAAATCATCCACCTCCACATCGAACCCATCCATCTGCACATGAAACCCATCCACCTACACATCGAACCCATCCATCTACACATGGAACCCATCCATCGACACATCGAACCCATCGACCTACACATCGAACGCATCCACCTGCACATCGAACCCATCCATCTACACATCGAACCCATCCACCTACACATCGAACCCATCAATCTACATATCGAAACCATCCATCGACACATCGAACTCATCCACCTACACATCGAACACATCAATCTACACATGGAACACATCCACCTACGCATCGAAGCCATCCACCTTCACATCGAACACATCCATTTACACATCGAACACATCAATCTACACATTGAACCCATCCACCTACACATCGAACCCATCCACCTTCACATCGAACACATCAATCGACACATCGAACCCATCAATCTACACATTGAACCCATCCACCTTCACATCGAACCCATCAATCGACACATCGAACCCATCAATCTACACATCGAACCCATCCATCGACACATCGAACCCATCCACCTACACATCGAACACATCAATCTACACATGGAACACATCCACCTACGCATCGAACCCATCAATCTACACATCGAACCCATCCATCTACACATCGAACCCATCGACCTACACATCGAACGCATCCACCTGCACATCGAACCCATCCATCTACACATCGAACCCATCCACCTACACATCGAACCCATCAATCTACACATCGAACCCATCCATCAGCACATCGAACCCATCCACCTACACATCGAACACATCAATCTACACATGGAACACATCCACCTACGCATCGAAGCCATCCACCTTCACATCGAACACGACCATTTACACATCGAACACATCAATCTACACATTGAACCCATCCACCTACACATCGAACCCATCAATCTACACATCGAACCCATCAATCTACACATCGAACCCATCCATCGACACATCGAAACCATCCACCTACACATCGAACACATCAATCTATACATGGAACACATCCACCGACGCATCGAACCCATCCACCTTCACATCGAACACATCCATTTACACATCGAACACATCCACCTTCACATCGAACACATCCACCTACGCATCAAACCCATCCACCTTCACATCGAACACATCCATTTACACATCGAACCCATTCACCTTCACATCGAACCCATCCACGGACACATCGAAATCATCCACCTACACATCGAACCCATCCATCTGCACATCGAACCCATCCACCTGCACATCGAACCCATCCACCTACACATCGAACCCATCCATCTGCACATCGAACCCATCCACCTGCACATCGAACCCATCCATCTACACATCGAACCCATCCATCTGCACATCGAACCCATCCACCTACACATCGAACCCATCCATCTGCACATCGAACCCATCCATCTGCACATCGAACCCATCCACCTACACATCGAACCCATCCACCTACACATCGAACCCATCCACCTACACATCGAACCCATCCACCTACACATCGAACCCATCCATCTACACATCGAACCCATCCACCTACACATCGAACCCATCCATCTACACATCGAACCCATCCACCTACACATCGAACCCATCCATCTACACATCGAACCCATCCATCTACACATCGAACCCATCCACCGACACATCGAACCCATCCACCGACACATCGAACCCATCCACCGACACATCCAAACCATCCACCGACACATCGAACACATCCACCGACACATCGAACCCATCCATCTACACATCGAACCCATCCATCTACAATTGGAATGCATCCATCTACACGTGAAACCGATCCATCTAAACATCGAACCCATCCATCTACACATCGAACCCATCCATCTACAGATCGAACCCATCCACCAACACATCGAACCCATCCATCTACACATCGAACCCATCCATCTACACATCGAACATTTCCACCTACACATCGAACCCATCCATCCACCTTCACATCGAACCCATCCACCTTCACATCGAACCCATCCACCGACACATCGAAACCATCCATCGACACATCGAACCCATCGACCTACACATCGAACGCATCCACCTGCACATCGAACCCATCCATCTACACATCGAACCCATCCATCTACACATCGAACCCATCCACCTACACATCGAACCCATCAATCTACACATCGAACCCATCCATCGACACATCGAACCCATCCACCTACACATCGAACACATCAATCTACACATGGAACACATCCACCTACGCATCGAAGCCATCCACCTTCACATCGAACACATCCATTTACACATCGAACACATCAATCTACACATTGAACCCATCCACCTTCACATCGAACCCATCAATCTACACATCAAACCCATCAATCTACACATGGAACACATCCACCTACGCATCGAACCCATCCATCTGCACATGAAACCCATCCACCTACACATCGAACCCATCAATCTACACATCGAACCCATCCATCTACACATCGAACCCATCGACCTACACATCGAACGCATCCACCTGCACATCGAACACATCCACCTTCAAATCGAACACATCCACCTACGCATCGAACCCATCCACCTTCACATCGAACACATCCATTTGCACATCGAACCCATCCACCTTCACATCAAACCCATCCACCGACACATCGAAATCATCCACCTACACATCGAACCCATCCATCTACACATCGAACCCATCCATCTGCACATCGAACCCATCCACCTGCACATCGAACCCATCCATCGACACATCGAACCCATCCATCTGCACATCGAACCCATCCACCTACACATCGAACCCATCCATCTGCACATCGAACCCATCCATCTGCACATCGAACCCATCCACCTACACATCGAACCCATCCACCTACACATCGAACCCATCCATCTACACATCGAACCCATCCACCTACACATCGAACCCATCCATCTACACGTGGAACGCTTCCATCTACACGTGAAACCTATCCATCTACACATCGAACCCATCCACCTACACATCGAACCCATCCACCGACACATCGAACCCATCCACCGACACATCGAACCCATCCACCGACACATCGAACCCATCCACCGACACATCGATCCCATCCACCGACACATCGAACCCATCCATCTACACATCGAACCCATCCATCTACACATCGAACCCATCCACCGACACATCGAACCCATCCACCGACACATCGAACCCATCCACCGACACATCGAACCCATCCACCGACACATCGAACCCATCCACCGACACATCCAAACCATCCACCGACACATCAAACCCATCCACCGACACATCGAACCCATCCATCTACACATCGAACCCATCCATCTACAATTGGAATGCATCCATCTACACGTGAAACCGATCCATCTAAACATCGAACCCATCCATCTACACATCGAACCCATCCATCTACAGATCGAACCCATCCACCAACACATCGAACCCATCCATCTACACATCGAACCCATCCATCTACACATCGAACATTGCCACCTACACATCGTACCCATCCATCCACCTTCACATCGAACCCATCCACCTACACATCGAACCCATCCACCTACACATCGAACCCATCCATCTACACATCGAACCCATCCAGCGACACATCGAAATCATCCACCTCCACATCGAACCCATCCATCTGCACATCGAACCCATCCATCTGCACATCGAACCCATCCACCTACACATCGAACCCATCCACCTACACATCGAACCCATCCATCTGCACATCGAACCCATCCACCTACACATCGAACCCATCCATCTACACATCGAACCCATCCATCTGCACATCGAACCCATCCACCTACACATCGAACCCATCCATCTGCACATCGAACCCATCCATCTGCACATCGAACCCATCCACCTACACATCGAACCCATCCACCTACACATCGAACCCATCCACCTGCACATCGAACCCATCCACCTACACATCGAACCCATCCACCGACACATCGAACCCATCCACCGACACATCGAACCCATCCACCGACACATCGAACCCATCCACCGACACATCCAAACCATCCACCGACACATCGAACCCATCCACCGACACATCGAACCCATCCATCTACACATCGAACCCATCCATCTACACATCGAACCCATGCATCTACAGATCGAACCCATCCACCAACACATCGAACCCATCCATCTACACATCGAACCCATCCATCTACACATCGAACATTTCCACCTACACATCGAACCCATCCATCCACCTTCACATCGAACCCATCCACCTTCACATCGAACACATCCACCGACACATCGAACCCATCCATCGACACATCGAACCCATCGACCTACACATCGAACGCATCCACCTGCACATCGAACCCATCCATCTACACATCGAACCCATCCATCTACACATCGAACCCATCCACCTACACATCGAACCCATCCATCGACACATCGAACCCATCCACCTACACATCGAACACATCAATCTACACATGGAACACATCCACCTACGCATCGCAGCCATCCACCTTCACATCGAACACATCCATTTACACATCGAACACATCAATCTACACATTGAACCCATCCACCTTCACATCGAACCCATCAATCTACACATCAAACCCATCAATCTACACATCGAACCCATCAATCTACACATCGAACCCATCCATCGACACATCGAACCCATCCACCTACACATCGAACACATCAATCTACACATCGAACCCATCCACCTATACATCGAACCCATCCATCGACACATCGAACCCATCCACCTACACATCGAACACATCAATCTACACATGGAACACATCCACCTACGCATCGAACCCATCCACCTTCACATCGAACACATCCACCTTCACATCGAACACATCCACCTACGCATCGAACCCATCCACCTTCACATCGAACACATCCATTTACACATCGAACCCGTCCATCTACACATCGAACCCATCCACCTTCACATCGAACCCATCCACCGACACATCGAAATCATCCACCACCACATCGAACCCATCCATCTGCACATGAAACCCATCCACCTACACATCGAACCCATCAATCTACACATCGAACCCATCCATCTACACATCGAACCCATCGACCTACACATCAAACGCATCCACCTGCACATCGAACCCATCCATCTACACATCGAACCCATCCACCTACACATCGAACCCATCCACCTACACATCGAACCCATCCATCGGCACATCGAACCCATCCACCTACACATCGAACACATCAATCTACACATGGAACACATCCACCTACGCATCGAAGCCATCCACCTTCACATCGAACACTACCATTTACACATCGAACACATCAATCTGCACATTGAACCCATCCAACTACACATCGAACCCATCAATCTACACATCGAACCCATCAATCTACACATCGAACCCATCCATCGACACATCGAAACCATCCACCTACACATCGAACACATCCACCTTCACATCGAACACATCCATTTACACATCGAACCCATCCACCTTCACATCAAACCCATCCACCGACACATCGAAATCATCCACCTACACATCGAACCCATCCATCTGCACATCGAACCCATCCATCTGCACATCGAACCCATCCACCTGCACATCGAACCCATCCACCTACACATCGAACCCATCCATCTGCACATCGAACCCATCCACCTGCACATCGAACCCATCCATCTACACATCGAACCCATCCATCTGCACATCGAACCCATCCACCTACACATCGAACCCATCCATCTGCACATCGAACCCATCCATCTGCACATCGAACCCATCCACCTACACATCGAACCCATCCACCTACACATCGAACCCATCCACCTACACATCGAACCCATCCATCTACACATCGTACCCATCCACCTACACATCGAACCCATCCATCTACACATCGAACCCATCCACCTACACATCGAACCCATCCATCTACACATCGAACCCATCAATCTACACATCGAACCCATCCATCTGCACATCGAACCCATCCACCTACACATCGAACCCATCCATCTGCACATCGAACCCATCCATCTGCACATCGAACCCATCCACCTACACATCGAACCCATCCACCTACACATCGAACCCATCCACCTGCACATCGAACCCATCCATCTACACATCGAACCCATCCACCGACACATCGAACCCATCCACCGACACATCGAACCCATCCACCGACACATCGAACCCATCCACCGACACATCGAACCCATCCACCGACACATCCAAACCATCCACCGACACATCGAACCCATCCACCGACACATCGAACCCATCCATCTACACATCGAACCCATCCATCTACACATCGAACATTTCCACCTACACATCGAATCCATCCATCTACACATCGAACCCATCCATTTACACATCGAACATTTCCACCTACACATCGAACCCATCCATCCACCTTCACATCGAACCCATCCACCTTCACATCGAACCCATCCACCGACACATCGAATCCATCCAGCGACACATCGAACCCATCCAGCGACACATCGAACCCATCCACCGACACATCGAACCCATCCATCTGCACATCGAACCCGTCCATCTGCACATCGAACCCGTCCAACTACACATCGAACCCATCCATCTACACATCGAACCCATCCATCTACACATCGAACCCATCCACCGACACATCGAACCCATCCACCGACACATCGAACCCATCCACCGACACATCGAACCCATCCACCGACACATCCAAACCATCCACCGACACATCGAACCCATCCACCGACACATCGAACCCATCCATCTACACATCGAACCCATCCATCTACAATTGGAATGCATCCATCTACACGTGAAACCGATCCATCTAAACATCGAACCCATCCATCTACACATCGAACCCATCCATCTACACATCGAACCCATCCATCTACACATCGAACCCATCCACCTCCACATCGAACCCATCCATCTACACATCGAACCCATCCATCTGCAGATCGAACCCATCCACCAACACATCGAACCCATCCATCTACACATCGAACCCATCCATCTACACATCGAAATTTCCACCTACACATCGAACCCATCCATCCACCTTCACATCGAACCCATCCACCTACACATCGAACCCATCCACCGACACATCGAATCCATCCAGCGACACATTGAACCCATCCAGCGACACATTGAACCCATCCACCGACACATCGAACCCATCCATCTGCACATCGAACCCGTCCATCTGCACATCGAACCCGTCCAACTACACATCGAACCCATCGAACCCATCCATCTTCACATCGAACCCATCCATCTTCACATCGAACCCATCCACCTACACATCGAACCCATTTACCTACACATCGAACCCATCCATCCACACTGTGAACCCATCCATTTACACATCCAACCCATCCATCTACACATCGAACCCATCGACCTACACATCAAACCCATCCACCTGCACATCCACCCATCCATTTACACATCGAACACATCAATCTACACATTGAACCCATCCACCTTGACATCGAACCCATCCACCTACACATCGAACCCATCCACCTTGACATCGAACCCATCCACCTACACATGGAACCCATCCATCTACAATTGGAACGCATCCATCAACACGAGAAACCTTTCCATCGACACATCAAACCCACCCATCTGCAGATCAAACCCATCCACCTTGACATCGAACCCATCCACCTACACATGGAACCCATCCACCTACACATGGAACCCATCCACCTACACATGGAACCCATCCACCTACACATGGAACCCATCCACCTACACATCGAACCCATCCACCTTGACATCGAACCCATCCACCTACACATGGAACCCATCCATCTACAATTGGAACGCATCCATCTACACATCGAACCCATCCACCTGCACATCGAACCCATCCACCTACACATCGAACCCATCCACCTGCACATGGAACCCATCCACCTACACATCGAACCCATCCATCTACACATCGAACCCATCGACCTACACGTCGAACCCATCGACCTACACATCGAACGCATCCATCTGCACATCGAACCCATCCATCTGCACATCAATCCCGTCCAACGACACATCGAACCCATCAAACCCATCCTTCTGCACATTGAACCCATCCATCTGCACATCCAACCCATCCATCTACACATCAAACCCATCCACCTACACATCAAACCAATCCACCTACACATCGAACCCATCAATCTACACATCGAACCCATCCATCTACACATCGAACCCATCCATCTACACATCGAACATATCCATCTACACATCGAAGCCATCCAACTTCACATCGAACCCATCCATCTTCACATCGAACCCATCCATCTTCACATCGAAACCGTCCACCATCACATCTAACCCTTCCAATCGAACCCATCCACCTGCACGTCCAACCGATCCATCTACACATCGAACCCGTCCACCTTCACGTCGAACCCGTCCACCTTCACTTCGAACCCATCCACCTTCACTTCGAACCCATCCACCGACACGTAGAACCCTTCCACCGACACGTAGAACCCATCCACCGACACGTAGAACCCATCCACCGACACGTAGAACCCATCCACCGACACGTAGAACCCATCCACCGACACGTAGAACCCATCCACCGACACGTAGAATCCATCCACCTTGACATCGAACCCATCCATCTACAATTGGAACGCATCCATCTACACGTGAAACCTATCCATCGACACATCGAACCCATCCACCTACACATCGAACCCATCCACCTGCACATTGAACCCATCCACCTCCACATCGAACCCATCCACCTACACATCGAACCCATCCACCTGCACATTGAACCCATCCACCTCCACATCGAACCCATCCATCTGCACATGGAACCCATCCACCTACACATCGAACCCATTCATCTACACATCGAACCCATCCACCTGCACATCGAACCCATCCACCTGCACATCGAACCCATCCATCTACACATCGAACCCATCCACCTCCACATCGAACCCATCCATCTGCACATGAAACCCATCCACCTACACATCGAACCCATCAATCTACACATCGAACCCATCCATCTACACATCGAACCCATCCATCGACACATCGAACCCATCGACCTACACATCGAACACATCCACCTGCACATCGAACCCATCAATCTACACATCGAACCCATCAATCTACACATCGAACCCATCCACCTACACATCGAACCCATCAATCTACACATCGAACCCATCCATCGACACATCGAACCCATCCACCTACACATCGAGCACATCAATCTACACATGGAACACATCCACCTACGCATCGAAGCCATCCACCTTCACATCGAACACATCCATTTACACATCGAACACATCAATCTACACATTGAACCCATCCACCTTCACATCGAACCCATCAATCTACACATCGAACCCATCAATCTACACATCGAACCCATCCATCGACACATCGAACCCATCCACCTACACATCGAACACATCAATCTACACATGGAACACATCCACCTACGCATCGAACCCATCCACCTTCACATCGAACACATCCATTTACACATCGAACACATCCACTTTCACATCGAACACATCCACCTACGCATCGAACCCATCCACCTTCACATCGAACACATCCATTTACACATCGAACCCGTCCATCTACACATCGAACCCATCCACCTTCACATCGAACCCATCCATCTGCACATCGAACCCATCCACCTACACATCGAACCCATCCATCTGCACATCGAACCCATCCATCTGCACATCGAACCCATCCACCTACACATCGAACCCATCCACCTACACATCGAACCCATCCACCTACACATCGAACCCATCCATCTACACATCGTACCCATCCACCTACACATCGAACCCATCCATCTACACATCGAACCCATCCACCTACACATCGAACCCATCCATCTACACATCGAACCCATCAATCTACACATCGAACCCATCCATCTGCACATCGAACCCATCCACCTACACATCGAACCCATCCATCTACACATCGAACCCATCCATCTGCACATCGAACCCATCCACCTACACATCGAACCCATCCATCTGCACATCGAACCCATCCATCTGCACATCGAACCCATCCACCTACACATCGAACCCATCCACCTACACATCGAACCCATCCACCTGCACATCGAACCCATCCATCTACACATCGAACCCATCCACCGACACATCGAACCCATCCACCGACACATCGAACCCATCCACCGACACATCGAACCCATCCACCGACACATCGAACCCATCCACCGACACATCCAAACCATCCACCGACACATCGAACCCATCCACCGACACATCGAACCCATCCATCTACACATCGAACCCATCCATCTACACATCGAACATTTCCACCTACACATCGAATCCATCCATCTACACATCGAACCCATCCATTTACACATCGAACATTTCCACCTACACATCGAACCCATCCATCCACCTTCACATCGAACCCATCCACCTTCACATCGAACCCATCCACCGACACATCGAATCCATCCAGCGACACATCGAACCCATCCAGCGACACATCGAACCCATCCATCTGCACATCGAACCCGTCCATCTGCACATCGAACCCGTCCAACTACACATCGAACCCATCCATCTACACATCGAACCCATCCATCTACACATCGAACCCATCCACCGACACATCGAACCCATCCACCGACACATCGAACCCATCCACCGACACATCGAACCCATCCACCGACACATCCAAACCATCCACCGACACATCGAACCCATCCACCGACACATCGAACCCATCCATCTACACATCGAACCCATCCATCTACAATTGGAATGCATCCATCTACACGTGAAACCGATCCATCTAAACATCGAACCCATCCATCTACACATCGAACCCATCCATCTACACATCGAACCCATCCATCTACACATCGAACCCATCCACCTCCACATCGAACCCATCCATCTACACATCGAACCCATCCATCTGCAGATCGAACCCATCCACCAACACATCGAACCCATCCATCTACACATCGAACCCATCCATCTACACATCGAAATTTCCACCTACACATCGAACCCATCCATCCACCTTCACATCGAACCCATCCACCTACACATCGAACCCATCCACCGACACATCGAATCCATCCAGCGACACATTGAACCCATCCAGCGACACATTGAACCCATCCACCGACACATCGAACCCATCCATCTGCACATCGAACCCGTCCATCTGCACATCGAACCCGTCCAACTACACATCGAACCCATCGAACCCATCCATCTTCACATCGAACCCATCCATCTTCACATCGAACCCATCCACCTACACATCGAACCCATTTACCTACACATCGAACCCATCCATCCACACTGTGAACCCATCCATTTACACATCCAACCCATCCATCTACACATCGAAACCATCGACCTACACATCAAACCCATCCACCTGCACATCCACCCATCCATTTACACATCGAACACATCAATCTACACATTGAACCCATCCACCTTGACATCGAACCCATCCACCTACACATCGAACCCATCCACCTTGACATCGAACCCATCCACCTACACATGGAACCCATCCATCTACAATTGGAACGCATCCATCAACACGAGAAACCTTTCCATCGACACATCAAACCCACCCATCTGCAGATCAAACCCATCCACCTTGACATCGAACCCATCCACCTACACATGGAACCCATCCACCTACACATGGAACCCATCCACCTACACATGGAACCCATCCACCTACACATGGAACCCATCCACCTACACATCGAACCCATCCACCTTGACATCGAACCCATCCACCTACACATGGAACCCATCCATCTACAATTGGAACGCATCCATCTACACATCGAACCCATCCACCTGCACATCGAACCCATCCACCTACACATCGAACCCATCCACCTGCACATGGAACCCATCCACCTACACATCGAACCCATCCATCTACACATCGAACCCATCGACCTACACGTCGAACCCATCGACCTACACATCGAACGCATCCATCTGCACATCGAACCCATCCATCTGCACATCAATCCCGTCCAACGACACATCGAACCCATCAAACCCATCCTTCTGCACATTGAACCCATCCATCTGCACATCCAACCCATCCATCTACACATCAAACCCATCCACCTACACATCAAACCAATCCACCTACACATCGAACCCATCAATCTACACATCGAACCCATCCATCTACACATCGAACCCATCCATCTACACATCGAACATATCCATCTACACATCGAAGCCATCCAACTTCACATCGAACCCATCCATCTTCACATCGAACCCATCCATCTTCACATCGAAACCGTCCACCATCACATCTAACCCTTCCAATCGAACCCATCCACCTGCACGTCCAACCGATCCATCTACACATCGAACCCGTCCACCTTCACGTCGAACCCGTCCACCTTCACTTCGAACCCATCCACCTTCACTTCGAACCCATCCACCGACACGTAGAACCCTTCCACCGACACGTAGAACCCATCCACCGACACGTAGAACCCATCCACCGACACGTAGAACCCATCCACCGACACGTAGAACCCATCCACCGACACGTAGAACCCATCCACCGACACGTAGAATCCATCCACCTTGACATCGAACCCATCCATCTACAATTGGAACGCATCCATCTACACGTGAAACCTATCCATCGACACATCGAACCCATCCACCTACACATCGAACCCATCCACCTGCACATTGAACCCATCCACCTCCACATCGAACCCATCCACCTACACATCGAACCCATCCACCTGCACATTGAACCCATCCACCTCCACATCGAACCCATCCATCTGCACATGGAACCCATCCACCTACACATCGAACCCATTCATCTACACATCGAACCCATCCACCTGCACATCGAACCCATCCACCTGCACATCGAACCCATCCATCTACACATCGAACCCATCCACCTCCACATCGAACCCATCCATCTGCACATGAAACCCATCCACCTACACATCGAACCCATCAATCTACACATCGAACCCATCCATCTACACATCGAACCCATCCATCGACACATCGAACCCATCGACCTACACATCGAACACATCCACCTGCACATCGAACCCATCAATCTACACATCGAACCCATCAATCTACACATCGAACCCATCCACCTACACATCGAACCCATCAATCTACACATCGAACCCATCCATCGACACATCGAACCCATCCACCTACACATCGAGCACATCAATCTACACATGGAACACATCCACCTACGCATCGAAGCCATCCACCTTCACATCGAACACATCCATTTACACATCGAACACATCAATCTACACATTGAACCCATCCACCTTCACATCGAACCCATCAATCTACACATCGAACCCATCAATCTACACATCGAACCCATCCATCGACACATCGAACCCATCCACCTACACATCGAACCCATCCACCTTCACATCGAACCCATCCATCTGCACATCGAACCCATCAATCTACACATCGAACCCATCCATCTACACATCGAACCCATCCATCGACACATCGAACCCATCGACCGACACATCGAACGCATCCATCTGCACATCGAACCCATCAATCTACACATCGAACCCATCCATCTACACATCGAACCCATCCATCGACACATCGAACCCATCGACCGACACATCGAACGCATCCACCTGCACATCGAACCCATCCACCTACACATCGAACCCATCAATCTACACATCGAACCCATCAATCTACACATCGAACCCATCCATCTACACATCGAACCCATCCATCGACACATCGAACCCATCGACCGACACATCGAACGCATCCACCTGCACATCGAACCCATCCATCTACACATCGAACCCATCCACCTACACATCGAACCCATCAATCTGCACATCGAACCCATCCACCGACACATCGAACCCATCCACCGACACATCGAACACATCAATCTACACATGGAACACATCCACCTACGCATCGAAGCCATCCACCTTCACATCGAACACATCCATTTACACATCGAACACATCAATCTACACATTGAACCCATCCACCTACACATCGAACCCATCAATCTACACATCGAACCCATCAATCTACACATCGAACCAATCAATCTACACATCGAACCCATCAATCTACACATCGAACCCATCCATCGACACATCGAACCCATCCACCTACACATCGAACATATCAATCTACACATGGAACACATCCACCGACGCATCGAACCCATCCACCTTCACATCGAACACATCCATTTACACATCGAACACATCCACCTTCACATCGAACACATCCACCTCCGCATCGAACCCATCCACCTTCCCATCGAACACATCCATTTACACATCGAACCCATCCACCTTCACATCGAACCCATCCACCGACACATCGAAATCATCCACCTACACATCGAACCCATCCATCTGCACATCGAACCCATCCATCTGCACATCGAACCCATCCACCTACACATCGAACCCATCCACCGACACATCGAACCCATCCATCTGCACATCGAACCCATCCACCAACACATCGAACCCATCCATCTACACATCGAACCCATCCATCTGCACATCGAACCCATCCACCTACACATCGAACCCATCCATCTGCACATCGAACCCATCCATCTGCACATCGAACCCATCCACCTACACATCGAACCCATCCACCTACACATCGAACCCATCCATCTACACATCGAACCCATCCACCTACACATCGAACCCATCCATCTACACATTGAACCCATCCACCTACACATCCAAACCATCCACCGACACATCGAACCCATCCACCTACACATCGAACCCATCCACCTACACATCCAAACCATCCACCGACACATCGAACCCATCCACCAACACATCGAACCCATCCATCTACACATCGAACCCATCCATCGACACATCGAACATTTCCACCTACACATCGAACCCATCCATCCACCTTCACATCGAACCCATCCACCTTCACATCGAACCCATCCACCGACACATCGAATCCATCCAGCGACACATCGTACCCATCCATCTACACATCGAACCCATCCATCTACACGTGAAACCTATCCATCTACACATCGACCCCATCCATCTACACATCGAACCCATCCATCTAGACATCGAACCCATCCACCTCCACATCGAACCCTTCCATCGACACATCGAACCCATCCACCGACACATCGAACCCATCCACCGACACATCGAACCCATCCACCGACACATCGAACCCATCCATCTACTCATCGAACCCATCCATCTACAATTGGAATGCATCCATCTACACGTGAAACCGATCCATCTGAACATCGAACCCATCCATCTACACATCGAACCCATCCATCTACACATCGAACCCATCCACCTCCACATCGAACCCATCCATCTACACATCGAACCCATCCATCTACACATCGAACCCATCCATCTACAGATCGAACCCATCCACCTACACATCGAACCCATCCACCTACACATCGAACCCATCCATCCACACTGTGAACCCATCCATTTACACATCCAACCCATCCATCTACACATCCAACCCATCGACCTACACATCAAACCCATCCACCTTGACATCGAACCCATCCACCTACACATGGAACACATCCACCTACACATCGAACCCATCCATCTACACATCGAACCCATCCATCTACACATCGAACCCATCCATCTACACATCGAACCCATCCACCTGCACATCGATCCCATCTGTCTACACATCGAACCCACCCATCTGCAGATCAAACCCATCCACCTTGACATCGAACCCATCCATCGACACATCGAACCCATCCACCGACACATCGAACCCATCCACCTACACATCGAACCCATCCACCTACACATCGAACCCATCCACCTACACATCGAACCCATCCACCTACACATCGAACTCATCCATCCACACTGTGAACCCATCCATTTACACATCCAACCCATCCATCTACACATCGAACCCATCGACCTACACATCAAACCCATCCACCTTGACATCGAACCCATCCACCTACACATGGAACACATCCACCTACACATCGAACCCATCCATCTACACATCGAACCCATCCATCTACACATCGAACCCATCCATCTACACATCGAACCCATCCACCTGCACATCGATCCCATCTGTCTACACATCGAACCCACCCATCTGCAGATCAAACCCATCCACCTTGACATCGAACCCATCCATCGACACATCGAACCCATCCACCGACACATCGAACCCATCCACCTACACATCGAACCCATCCATCTACACATCGAACCCATCCACCTACACATCGAACCCATCCATCGACACATCGAACCCATCCACCCACACATCGAACCGATCCATCTACACATCGAAACCGTCCACCTTCATGTCGAACCCATCCACCTTCACGTCGAACCCATCCACCGACACGTAGAACCCATCCACCGACACGTAGAACCCATCCACCGACACGTAGAACCCATCCACCGACACGTAGAACCCATCCACCGACACGTAGAACCCATCCACCGACACGTAGAACCCATCCACCGACACGTAGAACCCATCCACCGACACGTAGAACCCATCCACCGACACGTAGAACCCATCCACCGACACGTAGAACCCATCCACCGACACGTAGAACCCATCCACCGACACGTAGAACCCATCCACCGACACGTAGAACCCATCCACCGACACGTAGAACCCATCCACCGACACGTAGAACCCATCCACCGACACGTAGAACCCATCCACCGACACGTAGAACCCATCCACCGACACGTAGAACCCATCCACCTACACATCGAACCCATCCACCTACACATCGAACCCATCCACCTGCACATCGAACCCATGCACCTCCACATCGAACCCATCCATCGACACATCGAACGCATCCACCTACACATCGAACACATCAATCTACACATGGAACACATCCACCGACGCATCGAACCCATCCACCTTCACATCGAACACATCCATTTACACATCGAACACATCCACCTTCACATCGAACACATCCACCTACGCATCGAACCCATCCACCTTTACATCGAACACATCCATTTACACATCGAACCCATCCACCTTCACATCGAACCCATCCACCGACACATCGAAATCATCCACCTACACATCGAACCCATCCATCTGCACATCGAACCCATCCATCTGCACATCGAACCCATCCACCTACACATCGAACCCATCCATCCACCTTCACATCGAACCCATCCACCTTCACATCGAACCCATCCACCTACACATCGAACCCATCCACCTACACATCGAACCCATCCACCGACACATCGAATCCGTCCAGCGACACATCGAACCCATCCAGCGACACATTGAACCCATCCACCGACACATCGAACCCATCCATCGACACATGGAACCCATCCACCTACACATCGAACCCATCCATCTGCACGTGAAACCTATCCACCTACACATCGAACCCATCCACCTACACATCGAACCCATCCACCTGCACATTGAACCCATCCATCTACACATCGAACCCATTCATCTACACATCGAACCCATCCACCTGCACATCGAACCCATCCACCTGCACATCGAACCCATCCACCTGCACATCGAACTCATCCATCTACACATCGAACCCATCCACCTCCACATCGAACCCATCCATCTGCACATGAAACCCATCCACCTACACATCGAACCCATCAATCTACACATCGAACCCATCCATCGACACATCGAACCCATCCATCGACACATCGAACCCATCGACCTACACATCGAACGCATCCACCTGCACATCGAACCCATCCATCTACACATCGAACCCATCCACCTACACATCGAACCCATCAATCTACACATCGAACCCATCCACCTACACATCGAACGCATCCACCTGCACATCGAACCCATCCATCTACACATCGAACCCATCCACCTACACATCGAACCCATCAATCTACACATGGAACACATCCACCTACACATCGAAGCCATCCACCTTCACATCGAACACATCCATTTACACATCGAACACATCAATCTACACATTGAACCCATCCACCTTCACATCGAACCCATCAATCTACACATCGAACCCATCCACCTACACATCGAACACATCAATCTACACATGGAACACATCCACCGACGCATCGAACCCATCCACCTTCACATCGAACACATCCATTTACACATCGAACACATCCACCTTCACATCGAACACATCCACCTACGCATCGAACCCATCCACCTTCACATCGAACACATCCATTTACACAACGAACCCGTCCATCTACACATCGAACCCATCCACCTTCACATCGAACCCATCCACCGACACATCAAAATCATCCACCACCACATCGAACCCATCCATCTGCACATGAAACCCATCCACCTACACATCGAACCCATCAATCTACACATCGAACCCATCCATCTACACATCGAACCCATCCATCGACACATCGAACCCATCGACCTACACATCGAACGCATCCACCTGCACATCGAACCCATCCATCTACACATCGAACCCATCCACCTTCACACCGAACCCATCACTCTGCACATCGAACCCATCCATCGGCACATCGAACCCATCCACCTACACATCGACCACATCAATCTACACATGGAACACATCCACCTACGCATCGAAGCCATCCACCTTCACATCGAACACATCCATTTACACATCGAACACATCAATCTACACATTGAACCCATCCACCTACACATCGAACCCATCAATCTACACATCGAACCCATCAATCTACACATCGAACACATCAATCTACACACGGAACACATCCACCGACGCATCGAACCCATCCACCTTCACATCGAACACATCCATTTACACATCGAACACATCCACCTTCACATCGAACACATCCACCTACGCATCGAACCCATCCACCTTCACATCGAACACATCCATTTACACATCGAACCCATTCACCTTCACATCGAACCCATCCACCGACACATCGAAATCATCCACCTACACATCGAACCCATCCATCTGCACATCGAACCCATCCATCTGCACATCGAACCCATCCACCTACACATCGAACCCATCCACCTACACATCGAACCCATCCACCTACACATCGAACCCATCCATCTGCACATTGAACCCATCCACCTACACATCGAACCCATCCATCTACACATCGAACCCATCCACCTACACATCGAACCCATCCACCTGCACATCGAACCCATCCACCTGCACATCGAACCCATCCACCTACACATCGAACCCATCCACCGACACATCGAACCCACCCACCTGCACATCGAACCCATCCACCTACACATCGAACCCATCCACCTGCACATCGAACCCATCCATCTACACATCGAACCCATCCATCTACACATGGAACCCATCCATCTACACATGGAACCCATCCATCTACACATCGAACCCATCCATCTACACATCGAACCCATCCATCTACACATCGAACCCATCCATCTGCACATCGAACCCATCCATCTACACATCGAACCCATCCACCGACACATCGAACCCATCCACCGACACATCGAACCCATTCACCGACACATCCAAACCATCCACCGACACATCGAACCCATCCACCGACACATCGAACCCATCCATCTACACGTGAAACCGATCCATCTAAACATCGAACCCATCCATCTACACATCGAACCCATCCATCTACAGATCGAACCCATCCACCAACACATCGAACCCATCCATCTACACATCGAACCCATCCATCCACCTTCACATCGAACCCATCCACCTTCACATCGAACCCATCCACCTTCACATCGAACCCATCCACCTTCACATCGAACCCATCCACCTTCACATCGAACCCATCCACCGACACATCGAATCCATCCAGCGACACATCGAACCCATCCATCTACACATCGAACCCATCCATCTACAATTGGAATGCATCCATCTACACGTGAAACCGATCCATCTAAACATCGAACCCATCCATCTACACATCGAACCCATCCATCTACACATCGAACCCATCCACCTCCACATGGAACCCATCCATCTACACATCGAACCCATCCATCTACAGATCGAACCCATCCACCAACACATCGAACCCATCCATCTACACATCGAACCCATCCATCTACACATCGAACATTTCCACCTACACATCGAACCCATCCATCCACCTACACATCGAACCCATCCACCGACACATCGAATCCATCCAGCGACACATCGAACCCATCCAGCGACACATTGAACCCATCCACCGACACATCGAACCCATCCATCTGCACATCGAACCCGTCCATCTGCTAATCGAACCCGTCCAACTACACATCGAACCCATCCATCTACACATCGAACCCATCCACCGACACATTGAACCCATCCACCTTCACATCGAACCTATCCACCTACACATGGAACCCATCCATCGACACTTCGAACCCATCCACCGACACATCGAACCCATCCATCTACACATCGAACCCATCCATCTACACATCGAACCCATCCATCTACACATCGAACCCATCCATCTACACATCGAACCCATCCACCTTGACATCGAACCCATCCACCTACACATGGAACCCATCCACCGACACATCGAACCCATCCACCTTCACATCGAACCTATCCACCTACACATGGAACCCATCCATCGACACTTCGAACCCATCCACCGACACATCGAACCCATCCATCTACACATCGAACCCATCCATCTACACATCGAACCCATCCATCTACACATCGAACCCATCCATCTACACATCGAACCCATCCACCTGCACATCGATCCCATCTGTCTACACATCGAACCCACCCATCTGCAGATCAAACCCATCCACCTTGACATCGAACCCATCCACCTACACATCGAACCCATCCATCTACACATCGAACCCATCCACCTACACATCGAACCCATCCATCGACACATCGAACCCATCCACCTACACATCGAACCCATCCACCTGCACATCGAACCCATCCATCTACACATCGAACCCATCCACCTCCACATCGAACCCATCCATCTGCACATGGAACCCATCCACCTGCACATCGAACCCATTCATCCACACATCGAACCCATCCACCTACACATCGAACCCATCCACCTCCACATCGAACCCATCCATCTACACATCGAACCCATCCACCTCCACATCGAACCCATCCACCTCCACATCGAACCCATCCACCTGCACATGGAACCCATCCACCTACACATCGAACCCATCAATCTACACATCGAACCCATCCTTCTGCACATTGAACCCATCCATCTGCACATCCAACCCATCCATCTACACATGGAACACATCCACCGACGCATCGAACCCATCCATCTACACATCGAACCCATCCATCTACACATCGAACCCATCCACCTTCACATCGAACACATCCATTTACACATCGAACACATCCACCTTCACATCGAACACATCCACCTACGCATCGAACCCATCCACCTTCACATCGAACACATCCATTTACACAACGAACCCGTCCATCTACACATCGAACCCATCCACCTTCACATCGAACCCATCCACCGACACATCAAAATCATCCACCACCACATCGAACCCATCCATCTGCACATGAAACCCATCCACCTACACATCGAACCCATCAATCTACACATCGAACCCATCCATCTACACATCGAACCCATCCATCGACACATCGAACCCATCGACCTACACATCGAACGCATCCACCTGCACATCGAACCCATCCATCTACACATCGAACCCATCCACCTTCACACCGAACCCATCACTCTGCACATCGAACCCATCCATCGGCACATCGAACCCATCCACCTACACATCGACCACATCAATCTACACATGGAACACATCCACCTACGCATCGAAGCCATCCACCTTCACATCGAACACATCCATTTACACATCGAACACATCAATCTACACATTGAACCCATCCACCTACACATCGAACCCATCAATCTACACATCGAACCCATCAATCTACACATCGAACACATCAATCTACACATGGAACACATCCACCGACGCATCGAACCAATCTACCTTCACATCGAACACATCCATTTACACATCGAACCCATCCACCTTCACATCGAACACATCCATTTACACATCGAACACATCCACCTTCACATCGAACACATCCATTTACACATCGAACCCATCCACCTACGCATCGAACCCATCCACCTTCACATCGAACACATCCATTTACACATCGAACCCATCCACCTTCACATCGAACCCATCCACCGACACATCGAAATCATCCACCTACACATCGAACCCATCCATCTGCACATCGAACCCATCCATCTGCACATCGAACCCATCCACCTACACATCGAACCCATCCACCTACACATCGAACCCATCCACCTACACATCGAACCCATCCATCTGCACATCGAACCCATCCACCTACACATCGAACCCATCCATCTACACATCGAACCCATCCACCTACACATCGAACCCATCCACCTGCACATCGAACCCATCCACCTACACATCGAACCCATCCACCGACACATCGAACCCACCCACCTGCACATCGAACCCATCCACCTACACATCGAACCCATCCACCTGCACATCGAACCCATCCATCTACACATCGAACCCATCCATCTACACATGGAACCCATCCATCTACACATCGAACCCATCCATCTACACATCGAACCCATCCATCTACACATCGAACCCATCCATCTGCACATCGAACCCATCCATCTACACATCGAACCCATCCACCGACACATCGAACCCATCCACCGACACATCGAACCCATTCACCGACACATCCAAACCATCCACCGACACATCGAACCCATCCACCGACACATCGAACCCATCCATCTACACGTGAAACCGATCCATCTAAACATCGAACCCATCCATCTACACATCGAACCCATCCATCTACAGATCGAACCCATCCACCAACACATCGAACCCATCCATCTACACATCGAACCCATCCATCCACCTTCACATCGAACCCATCCACCTTCACATCGAACCCATCCACCTTCACATCGAACCCATCCACCTTCACATCGAACCCATCCACCGACACATCGAATCCATCCAGCGACACATCGAACCCATCCATCTACACATCGAACCCATCCATCTACAATTGGAATGCATCCATCTACACGTGAAACCGATCCATCTAAACATCGAACCCATCCATCTACACATCGAACCCATCCATCTACACATCGAACCCATCCACCTCCACATGGAACCCATCCATCTACACATCGAACCCATCCATCTACAGATCGAACCCATCCACCAACACATCGAACCCATCCATCTACACATCGAACCCATCCATCTACACATCGAACATTTCCACCTACACATCGAACCCATCCATCCACCTACACATCGAACCCATCCACCGACACATCGAATCCATCCAGCGACACATCGAACCCATCCAGCGACACATTGAACCCATCCACCGACACATCGAACCCATCCATCTGCACATCGAACCCGTCCATCTGCTAATCGAACCCGTCCAACTACACATCGAACCCATCCATCTACACATCGAACCCATCCACCGACACATTGAACCCATCCACCTACACTTCGAACCCATCCACCTTGACATCGAACCCATCCACCTACACATGGAGCCCATCCACCGACACATCGAACCCATCCACCTTCACATCGAACCTATCCACCTACACATGGAACCCATCCATCGACACTTCGAACCCATCCACCGACACATCGAACCCATCCATCTACACATCGAACCCATCCATCTACACATCGAACCCATCCATCTACACATCGAACCCATCCATCTACACATCGAACCCATCCACCTGCACATCGATCCCATCTGTCTACACATCGAACCCACCCATCTGCAGATCAAACCCATCCACCTTGACATCGAACCCATCCACCTACACATCGAACCCATCCATCTACACATCGAACCCATCCACCTACACATCGAACCCATCCATCGACACATCGAACCCATCCACCTACACATCGAACCCATCCACCTGCACATCGAACCCATCCATCTACACATCGAACCCATCCACCTCCACATCGAACCCATCCATCTGCACATGGAACCCATCCACCTGCACATCGAACCCATTCATCCACACATCGAACCCATCCACCTACACATCGAACCCATCCACCTCCACATCGAACCCATCCATCTACACATCGAACCCATCCACCTCCACATCGAACCCATCCACCTCCACATCGAACCCATCCACCTGCACATGGAACCCATCCACCTACACATCGAACCCATCAATCTACACATCGAACCCATCAATCTACACATCGAACCCATCCATCTGCACATCGAACCCATCGACCTACACATCAAACCCATCCTTCTGCACATTGAACCCATCCATCTGCACATCCAACCCATCCACCTACACATCGAACCCATCCACCTGCACATCGAACCCATCAATCTACACATCGAACCCATCCATCTGCACATCGAAACCATCGACCTACACATCGAACCCATCAAACCCATCCTTCTGCACATGGAACCCATCCACCTACACATCGAACCCATCCATTTACACATCGAACATATCCATCTACACATCGAAGCCATCCAACTTCACATCGAACCCATCCATCTTCACATCGAAACCGTCCACCATCACATCTAACCCTTCCAATCGAACCCATCCACCTGCACGTCGAACCGATCCATCTACACATCGAAACCGTCCACCTTCACGTCGAACCCGTCCACCTTCACGTCGAACCCATCCACCGACACGTAGAACCCATCCACCTTCACGTCGAACCCATCCACCTTCACGTCGAACCCATCCACCGACACGTAGAACCCATCCACCGACACGTAGAACCCATCCACCGACACGTAGAACCCATCCACCGACACGTAGAACCCATCCACCGACACGTAGAACCCATCCACCGACACGTAGAACCCATCCACCGACACGTAGAACCCATCCACCGACACGTAGAACCCATCCACCTGCACATTGAACCCATGCACCTCCACATCGAACCCATCCATCGACACATCGAACCCATCCACCTACACATCGAACACATCAATCTACACATGGAACACATCCACCGACGCATCGAACCCATCCACCTTCACATCGAACACATCCATTTACACATCGAACACATCCACCTTCACATCGAACACATCCACCTACGCATCGAACCCATCCACCTTTACATCGAACACATCCATTTACACATCGAACCCATCCACCTTCACATCGAACCCATCCACCGACACATCGAAATCATCCACCTACACATCGAACCCATCCATCTGCACATCGAACCCATCCATCTGCACATCGAACCCATCCACCTACACATCGAACCCATCCATCCACCTTCACATCGAACCCATCCACCTTCACATCGAACCCATCCACCTACACATCGAACCCATCCACCTACACATCGAACCCATCCACCGACACATCGAATCCGTCCAGCGACACATCGAACCCATCCAGCGACACATTGAACCCATCCACCGACACATCGAACCCATCCATCGACACATGGAACCCATCCACCTACACATCGAACCCATCCATCTGCACGTGAAACCTATCCACCTACACATCGAACCCATCCACCTACACATCGAACCCATCCACCTGCACATTGAACCCATCCATCTACACATCGAACCCATTCATCTACACATCGAACCCATCCACCTGCACATCGAACCCATCCACCTGCACATCGAACCCATCCACCTGCACATCGAACTCATCCATCTACACATCGAACCCATCCACCTCCACATCGAACCCATCCATCTGCACATGAAACCCATCCACCTACACATCGAACCCATCAATCTACACATCGAACCCATCCATCGACACATCGAACCCATCCATCGACACATCGAACCCATCGACCGACACATCGAACGCATCCACCTGCACATCGAACCCATCCATCTACACATCGAACCCATCCACCTACACATCGAACCCATCAATCTACACATCGAACCCATCCATCGACACATCGAACCCATCCACCTACACATCGAACACATCAATCTACACATGGAACACATCCACCTACACATCGAAGCCATCCACCTTCACATCGAACACATCCATTTACACATCGAACACATCAATCTACACATTGAACCCATCCACCTTCACATCGAACCCATCAATCTACACATCGAACCCATCAATCTACACATCGAACCCATCCATCGACACATCGAACCCATCCACCTACACATCGAACACATCAATCTACACATGGAACACATCCACCGACGCATCGAACCCATCCACCTTCACATCGAACACATCCATTTACACATCGAACCCATCCACCTTCACATCGAACACATCCATTTACACAACGAACCCGTCCATCTACACATCGAACCCATCCACCTTCACATCGAACCCATCCACCGACACATCGAAATCATCCACCACCACATCGAACCCATCCATCTGCACATGAAACCCATCCACCTACACATCGAACCCATCAATCTACACATCGAACCCATCCATCTACACATCGAACCCATCCATCGACACATCGAACCCATCGACCTACACATCGAACGCATCCACCTGCACATCGAACCCATCCATCTACACATCGAACCCATCCACCTTCACATCGAACCCATCAATCTACACATCGAACCCATCCATCGGCACATCGAACCCATCCACCTACACATCGACCACATCAATCTACACATTGAATACATCAACCTACGCATCGAAGCCATCCACCTTCACATCGAACACATCCATTTACACATCGAACACATCAATCTACACATTGAACCCATCCACCTACACATCGAACCCATCAATCTACACATCGAACCCATCAATCTACACATCGAACACATCAATCTACACATGGAACACATCCACCGACGCATCGAACCAATCTACCTTCACATCGAACACATCCATTTACACATCGAACACATCCACCTTCACATCGAACACATCCATTTACACATCGAACCCATCCACCTTCACATCGAACCCATCCACCGACACATCGAAATCATCCACCTACACATCGAACCCATCCATCTGCACATCGAACCCATCCATCTGCACATCGAACACATCAATCTACACATGGAACACATCCACCGACGCATCGAACCCATCCACCTTCACATCGAACACATCCATTTACACATCGAACACATCCACCTTCACATCGAACACATCCATTTACACATCGAACACATCCACCTTCACATCGAACACATCCACCTACGCATCGAACCCATCCACCTACACATCGAACACATCCATTTACACATCGAACCCGTCCATCTACACATCGAACCCATCCACCTTCACATCGAACCCATCCATCGACACTTCGAACCCATCCACCTACACATCGAACCCATCCATCTACACATCGAACCCATACATCTACACATCGAACCCATCCATCTACACATCGAACCCATCCACCTGCACATCGATTCCATCTGTCTACACATCGAACCCACCCATCTGCAGATCAAACCCATCCACCTTGACATCGAACCCATCCATCGACACATCGAACCCATCCACCTACACATCGAACCCATCCACCTACACATCGAACCCATCCACCTACACATCGAACCCATCCATCTACACATCGAACCCATCCACCTACACATCGAACCCATCCATCGACACATCGAACCCATCCACCTACACATCGAACCCATCCACCTGCACATCGAACCCATCCATCGACACATCGAACCCATCCACCTCCACATCGAACCCATCCATCTGCACATGGAACCCATGCACCTGCACATCGAACCCATTCATCTACACATCGAACCCATCCACCTACACATCGAACCCATCCACCTCCACATCGAACCCATCCATCTACACATCGAACCCATCCACCTCCACATCGAACCCATCCACCTCCACATCGAACCCATCCACCTGCACATGGAACCCATCCACCTACACATCGAACCCATCAATCTACACATCGAACCCATCCATCTGCACATCGAATCCATCGACCTACACATCGAACCCATCCACCTACACATCAAACCCATCCACCTGCACATGGAACCCATCCACCTACACATCGAACCCATCCATCTACACATCGAACATATCCATCTACACATCGAAGCCATCCAACTTCACATCGAACCCATCCATCTTCACATCGAAACCGTCCACCATCACATCTAACCCTTCCAATCGAACCCATCCACCTGCACGTCCAACCGATCCATCTACACATCGAAACCGTCCACCTTCACGTAGAACCCATCCACCGACACGTAGAACCCATCCACCGACAACGTAGAACCCATCCACCGACACGTAGAACCCATCCACCGACACGTAGAACCCATCCACCGACACGTAGAACCCATCCACCGACACGTAGAACCCATCCACCGACACGTAGAACCCATCCATCTACACATCGAACCCATCCATCGACACATCGAACCCATCGACCTACACATCGAACGCATCCACCTGCACATCGAACCCATCCATCTACACATCGAACCCATCCACCTACACATCGAACCCATCAATCTACACATCGAACCCATCAATCTACACATCGAACCCATCCATCGACACATCGAACCCATCTACCTACACATCGAACACATCAATCTACACATGGAACACATCCACCGACGCATCGAACCCATCCACCTTCACATCGAACACATCCATTTACACATCGAACCCATCCATCTACACATCGAACCCATCCACCTTCACATCGAACACATCCACCTACGCATCGAACCCATCCACCTTCACATCGAACACATACATTTACACATCGAACCCGTCCATCTACACATCGAACCCATCCACCTTCACATCGAACCCATCCACCGACACATCGAAATCATCCACCACCACATCGAACCCATCCATCTGCACATCGAACCCATCAATCTACACATCGAACCCATCCATCTACACATCGAACCCATCCATCGACACATCGAACCCATCGACCTACACATCGAACCCATCCATCGACACATCGAACCCATCCACCGACACATCGAAATCATCCACCTCCACATCGAACGCATCCACCTGCACATCGAACCCATCCATCTACACATCGAACCCATCCATCGACACATCGAACCCATCCACCGACACATCGAAATCATCCACCTCCACATCGAACGCATCCACCTGCACATCGAACCCATCCATCTACACATCGAACCCATCCACCTACACTTCGAACCCATCAATCTACACATCGAACCCATCCATCGGCACATCGAACCCATCCACCTACACATCGAACACATCAATCTACACATGGAACACATCCACCTACACATCGAACACATCCACCTACGCATCGAACCCATCCACCTACACTTCGAACCCATCAATCTACACATCGAACCCATCCATCGGCACATCGAACCCATCCACCGACACATCGAACACATCAATCTACACATGGAACACATCCACCTACACATCGAACACATCCACCTACGCATCGAACCCATCCACCTACACTTCGAACCCATCAATCTACACATCGAACCCATCCATCGGCACATCGAACCCATCCACCTACACATCGAACACATCAATCTACACATGGAACACATCCACCTACGCATCGAACCCATCCACCTTCACATCGAACACATCCATTTACACATCGAACACATCCACCTTCACATCGAACACATCCACCGACACATCGAACCCATCCACCGACACATCGAACCCATCCACCTACACATCGAACCCATCCACCGACACATCGAACCCATCCACCTACACATCGAACCCATCCACCTACACATCGAACCCATCCATCCACACATCGAACCCATCCACCTGCACATCGAACCCATCCACCTGCACATCGAACCCATCCACCGACACGTAGAACCCATCCACCGACACGTAGAACCCATCCACCGACACGTAGAACCCATCCACCGACACGTAGAACCCATCCATCTACACATCGAACCCATCCATCGACACATCGAACCCATCGACCTACACATCGAACGCATCCACCTGCACATCGAACCCATCCATCTACACATCGAACCCATCCACCTACACATCGAACCCATCAATCTACACATCGAACCCATCCATCGACACATCGAACCCATCCACCTGCACATCGAACACATCAATCTACACATGGAACACATCCACCTACGCATCGAAGCCATCCACCTTCACAGCGAACACATCCATTTACACATCGAACACATCAATCTACACATTGAACCCATCCACCTTCACATCGAACCCATCAATCTACACATCGAACCCATCCATCGACACATCGAACCCATCTACCTACACATCGAAATCATCAATCTACACATGGAACACATCCACCTTCACATCGAACACATCCATTTACACATCGAACCCATCCACCTTCACATCGAACACATCCATTTACACATCGAACACATCCACCTTCACATCGAACACATCCACCTACGCATCGAACCCATCCACCTTCACATCGAACACATACATTTACACATCGAACCCGTCCATCTACACATCGAACCCATCCACCTTCACATCGAACCCATCCATCGACACATCTAAATCATCCACCACCACATCGAACCCATCCATCTGCACATCGAACCCATCAATCTACACATCGAACCGATCCATCTACACATCGAACCCATCCACCGACACATCGAACCCATCCATCGACACATCGAACCCATCGACCTACACATCGAACGCATCCACCTGCACATCGAACCCATCCATCTACACATCGAACCCATCCACCTACACTTCGAACCCATCAATCTACACATCGAACCCATCCATCGGCACATCGAACCCATCCACCTACACATCGAACACATCAATCTACACATCGAACCCATCCACCTACACATCGAACCCATCAATCTACACATCGAACCCATCAATCTACACATCGAACCCATCGACCTACACATCGAACCCATCAATCTACACATCGAACCCATCAATCTACACATCGAACCCATCAATCTACACATCGAACCCATCCACCTACACATCGAACCCATCAATCTACACATCGAACCCATCAATCTACACATCGAACCCATCCATCGACACATCGAACCCATCGACCTACACATCGAACGCATCCACCTGCACATCGAACCCATCCATCTACACATCGAACCCATCCACCTACACTTCGAACCCATCAATCTACACATCGAACCCATCCATCGGCACATCGAACCCATCCACCTTCACATCGAACACATCCATTTACTCATCGAACCCATCCACCTTCACATCGAACCCATCCACCTTCACATCGAACCCATCCACCGACACATCGAACCCATCCATCTGCACATCGAACCCATCCATCTGCACATCGAACCCATCCACCTACACATCGAACCCATCCACCGACACATCGAACCCATTCACCTACACATCGAACCCATCCACCTACACATCGAACCCATCCATCTACACATCGAACCCATCCACCTACACATCGAAGCCATCCACCTGCACATCGAACCCATCCACCTACACATCGAACCCATCCACCTGCACATCGAACCCATCCACCTACACATCGAACCCATCCACCTACACATCGAACCCATCCACCTACACATCGAACCCATCCACCGACACATCGAACCCATCCACCGACGCATCGAACCCATCCATCTACACATCGAACCCATCCATCTACACATCGAACCCATCCACCTGCACATCGAACCCATCCACCTACACATCGAACCCATCCACCTACACATCGAACCCATCCACCTACACATCGAACCCATCCACCGACACATCGAACCCATCCACCGACGCATCGAACCCATCCACCTACACATCGAACCCATCCACCGACACATGGAACACATCCACCGACGCATCGAACCCATCCACCTTCACATCGAACACATCCATTTACACATCGAACACATCCACCTTCACATCGAACACATCCACCTACGCATCGAACCCATCCACCTTCACATCGAACACATCCATTTACACATCGAACCCATCCACCTTCACATCGAACCCATCCACCGACACATCGAAATCATCCACCTACACATCGAACCCATCCATCTGCACATCGAACCCATCCATCTGCACATCGAACCCATCCATCTACACATCGAACCCATCCACCTACACATCGAACCCATCCACCTGCACATCGAACCCATCCACCTACACATCGAACCCATCCACCTACACATCGAACCCATCCACCGACACATCGAACCCATCCACCTACACATCGAACCCATCCACCGACACATCGAACCCATCCACCTACACATCGAACCCATCCACCTACACATCGAACCCATCCATCCACACATCGAACCCATCCACCTGCACATCGAACCCATCCACCTGCACATCGAACCCATCCACCGGCACGTAGAACCCATCCACCGACACGTAGAACCCATCCACCGACACGTAGAACCCATCCACCGACACGTAGAACCCATCCACCGACACGTAGAACCCATCCATCTACACATCGAACCCATCCATCGACACATCGAACCCATCGACCTACACATCGAACGCATCCACCTGCACATCGAACCCATCCATCTACACATCGAACCCATCCACCTACACATCGAACCCATCAATCTACACATCGAACCCATCCATCGACACATCGAACCCATCCACCTGCACATCGAACACATCAATCTACACATGGAACACATCCACCTACGCATCGAAGCCATCCACCTTCACAGCGAACACATCCATTTACACATCGAACACATCCACCTTCACATCGAACCCATCAATCTACACATCGAACCCATCAATCTACACATCGAACCCATCCATCGACACATCGAACACATCCACCTACGCATCGAACCCATCCACCTTCACATCGAACACATACATTTACACATCGAACCCGTCCACCTACACATCGAACCCATCCACCTTCACATCGAACCCATCAATCTACACATCGAACCCATCCATCGACACATCGAACCCATCCACCTGCACATCGAACCCATCAATCTACACATCGAACCGATCCATCTACACATCGAACCCATCCATCGACACATCGAACCCATCGACCTACACATCGAACGCATCCACCTGCACATCGAACCCATCCATCTACACATCGAACCCATCCACCTACACTTCGAACCCATCAATCTACACATCGAACCCATCCATCGGCACATCGAACCCATCCACCTACACATCGAACACATCAATCTACACATGGAACACATCCACCGACGCATCGAACCCATCCACCTTCACATCGAACACATCCATTTACACATCGAACACATCCACTTTCACATCGAACACATCCACCTTCACATCGAACACATCCACCTACGCATCGAACCCATCCACCTTCACATCGAACACATCCATTTACTCATCGAACCCATCCACCTTCACATCGAACCCATCCACCGACACATCGAAATCATCCACCTACACATCGAACCCATCCATCTGCACATCGAACCCATCCATCTGCACATCGAACCCATCCACCTACACATCGAACCCATCCACCGACACATCGAACCCATTCACCTACACATCGAACCCATCCACCTACACATCGAACCCATCCATCTACACATCGAACCCATCCACCTACACATCGAACCCATCCACCTGCACATCGAACCCATCCACCTACACATCGAACCCATCCACCTACACATCGAACCCATCCACCGACACATCGAACCCATCCACCTACACATCGAACCCATCCACCGACACATCGAACCCATCCACCTACACATCGAACCCATCCACCGACACATCGAACCCATCCACCTACACATCGAACCCATCCACCGACACATCGAACCCATCCACCTACACATCGAACCCATCCACCGACACATCGAACCCATCCACCTACACATCGAACCCATCCACCGACACATCGAACCCATCCATCTACACGTGAAACCGATCCATCTAAACATCGAACCCATCCATCTACACATCGAACCCATCCATCTACAGATCGAACCCATCCACCAACACATCGAACCCATCCACCGACACATCGAACCCATTCACCGACACATCCAAACCATCCACCGACACATCGAACCCATCCACCGACACATCGAACCCATCCATCTACACGTGAAACCGATCCATCTAAACATCGAACCCATCCATCTACACATCGAACCCATCCATCTACAGATCGAACCCATCCACCAACACATCGAACCCATCCATCTACACATCGAACCCATCCATCCACCTTCACATCGAACCCATCCACCTTCACATCGAACCCATCCACCTTCACATCGAACCCATCCACCGACACATCGAATCCATCCAGCGACACATCGAACCCATCCATCTACACATCGAACCCATCCATCTACAATTGGAATGCATCCATCTACACGTGAAACCGATCCATCTAAACATCGAACCCATCCATCTACACATCGAACCCATCCATCTACACATCGAACCCATCCACCTCCACTTCGAACCCATCCATCTACACATCGAACCCATCCATCTACAGATCGAACCCATCCACCAACACATCGAACCCATCCATCTACACATCGAACCCATCCATCTACACATCGAACATTTCCACCTACACATCGAACCCATCCATCCACCTACACATCGATCCCATCCACCGACACATCGAATCCATCCAGCGACACATCGAACCCATCCAGCGACACATTGAACCCATCCACCGACACATCGAACCCGTCCAACTACACATCGAACCCATCCATCTACACATCGAACCCATCCACCGACACATTGAACCCATCCACCTACACATCGAACCCATCCACCTTGACATCGAACCCATCCACCTACACATGGAACCCATCCACCGACACATCGAACCCATCCACCTTCACATCGAACCTATCCACCTACACATGGAACCCATCCATCGACACTTCGAACCCATCCACCGACACATCGAACCCATCCATCTACACATCGAACCCATCCATCTACACATCGAACCCATCCATCTACACATCGAACCCATCCATCTACACATCGAACCCATCCACCTGCACATCGATCCCATCTGTCTACACATCGAACCCACCCATCTGCAGATCAAACCCATCCACCTTGACATCGAACCCATCCACCTACACATCGAACCCATCCATCTACACATCGAACCCATCCACCTAAACATCGAACCCATCCATCGACACATCGAACCCATCCACCTGCACATCGAACCCATCCACCTGCACATCGAACCCATCCATCTACACATCGAACCCATCCACCTCCACATCGAACCCATCCATCTGCACATGGAACCCATCCACCTGCCATCGAACCCATTCATCCACACATCGAACCCATCCACCTACACATCGAACCCATCCACCTCCACATCGAACCCATCCATCTACACATCGAACCCATCCACCTCCACATCGAACCCATCCACCTCCACATCGAACCCATCCACCTGCACATGGAACCCATCCACCTACACATCGAACCCATCAATCTACACATCGAACCCATCAATCTACACATCGAACCCATCCATCTGCACATCGAACCCATCGACCTACACATCAAACCCATCCTTCTGCACATTGAACCCATCCATCTGCACATCCAACCCATCCATCTACACATCAAACCCATCCACCTACACATCAAACCAATCCACCTACACATCGAACCCATCAATCTACACATCGAATCCATCCATCTACACATCGAACATATCCATCTACACATCGAAGCCATCCAACTTCACATCGAACCCATCCATCTTCACATCGAACCCATCCATCTTCACATCGAAACCGTCCACCATCACATCTAACCCTTCCAATCGAACCCATCCACCTGCACGTCCAACCGATCCATCCACACATCGAACCCATCCACCTACACATCGAACCCATCCACCTGCACATCGAACCCATCCATCTACACATCGAACCCATCCACCTCCACATCGAACCCATCCATCTGCACATGGAACCCATCCACCTGCACATCGAACCCATTCATCTGCACATCGAACCCATTCATCTACACATCGAACCCATCCACCTGCACATCGAACCCATCCATCTACACATCGAACCCATCCACCTCCACATCGAACCCATCCATCTGCACATGGAACCCATCCACCTGCACATGGAACCCATCCACCTGCACATCGAACCCATCCACCTACACATCGAACCCATCCACCTACACATCGAACCCATCCACCTCCACATCGAACCCATCCATCGACACATCGAACCCATCCACCTCCACATCGAACCCATCCACCTCCACATCGAACCCATCCACCGACACATCGAAATCATCCACCACCACATCGAACCCATCCATCTGCACATCGAACCCATCAATCTACACATCGAACCCATCAATCTACACATCGAACCCATCCATCTGCACGTCGAACCCGTCCATCTGCACATCGAACCCATCCACCTACACATCGAACCCATCCATCTACACATCGAACCCATCCATCTACACATCGAACCCATCCATCTGCACATCGAACCCATCCATCTGCACATCGAACCCATCCATCTTCACATCGAAACCGTCCACCATCACATCTAACCCTTCCAATCGAACCCATCCACCTGCACGTCCAACCGATCCATCTACACATCGAACCCGTCCACCTTCACGTCGAACCCGTCCACCTTCACGTCGAACCCATCCACCTTCACGTCGAACCCATCCACCTACACGTAGAACCCATCCACCTACACGTAGAACCCATCCACCGACACGTAGAACCCATCCACCGACACGTAGAACCCATCCACCGACACGTAGAACCCATCCACCGACACGTAGAACCCATCCACCTACACATCGAACCCATCCACCTTGACATCGAACCCATCCACCTGCACATTGAACCCATCCACCTCCACATCGAACCCATCCATCTGCACATGGAACCCATCCACCTACACATCGAACCCATTCATCTACACATCGAACCCATCCACCTGCACATCGAACCCATCCACCTGCACATCGAATCCATCCATCTACACATCGAACCCATCCACCTCCACATCGAACCCATCCATCTGCACATGAAACCCATCCACCTACACATCGAACCCATCAATCTACACATCGAACCCATCCATCTACACATCGAACCCATCCATCGACACATCGAACCCATCGACCTACACATCGAACGCATCCACCTGCACATCGAACCCATCCACCTACACATCGAACCCATCCACCTTGACATCGAACCCATCCACCTGCACATTGAACCCATCCACCTCCACATCGAACCCATCCATCTGCACATGGAACCCATCCACCTACACATCGAACCCATTCATCTACACATCGAACCCATTCATCTACACATCGAACCCATCCACCTGCACATTGAACCCATCCACCTGCACATTGAACCCATCCACCTCCACATCGAACCCATCCACCTCCACATCGAACCCATCCACCTGCACATCGAACACATCCACCTGCACATCGAACCCATCCATCTACACATCGAACCCATCCACCTACACATCGAACACATCAATCTACACATGGAACACATCCACCGACGCATCGAACCCATCCACCTTCACATCGAACACATCCATTTACACATCGAACACATCCACCTTCACATCGAACACATCCACCTACGCATCGAACCCATCCACCTTCACATCGAACACATCCATTTACACATCGAACCCATCCACCTTCACATCGAACCCATCCACCGACACATCGAAATCATCCACCTACACATCGAACCCATCCATCTGCACATCGAACCCATCCATCTGCACATCGAACCCATCCACCTGCACATCGAACCCATCCATCCACCTTCACATCGAACCCATCCACCTTCACATCGAACCCATCCACCTACACATCGAACCCATCCACCTACACATCGAACCCATCCACCGACACATCGAATCCATCCAGCGACACATCGAACCCATCCAGCGACACATTGAACCCATCCACCGACACATCGAAACCATCCATCTGCACGTCGAACCCGTCCATCTGCACATCGAACCCATCCACCTACACATCGAACCCATCCATCTACACATCGAACCCATCCATCTACACATCGAACCCATCCATCTACACATCGAACCCATCCATCTTCACATCGAACCCATCCATCTTCACATCGAAACCGTCCACCATCACAACTAACCCTTCCAATCGAACCCATCCACCTGCACGTCCAACCGATCCATCTACACATCGAACCCGTCCACCTTCACGTCGAACCCGTCCACCTTCACGTCGAACCCATCCACCTTCACGTCGAACCCATCCACCTACACATCGAACCCATCCACCGACACATCGAACCCATCCACCTACACATCGAACCCATCCACCGACACATCGAACCCATCCATCTACACGTGAAACCGATCCATCTAAACATCGAACCCATCCATCTACACATCGAACCCATCCATCTACAGATCGAACCCATCCACCAACACATCGAACCCATCCACCGACACATCGAACCCATTCACCGACACATCCAAACCATCCACCGACACATCGAACCCATCCACCGACACATCGAACCCATCCATCTACACGTGAAACCGATCCATCTAAACATCGAACCCATCCATCTACACATCGAACCCATCCATCTACAGATCGAACCCATCCACCAACACATCGAACCCATCCACCTTCACATCGAACCCATCCACCGACACATCGAATCCATCCAGCGACACATCGAACCCATCCATCTACACATCGAACCCATCCATCTACAATTGGAATGCATCCATCTACACGTGAAACCGATCCATCTAAACATCGAACCCATCCATCTACACATCGAACCCATCCATCTACACATCGAACCCATCCACCTCCACTTCGAACCCATCCATCTACACATCGAACCCATCCATCTACAGATCGAACCCATCCACCAACACATCGAACCCATCCATCTACACATCGAACCCATCCATCTACACATCGAACATTTCCACCTACACATCGAACCCATCCATCCACCTACACATCGATCCCATCCACCGACACATCGAATCCATCCAGCGACACATCGAACCCATCCAGCGACACATTGAACCCATCCACCGACACATCGAACCCGTCCAACTACACATCGAACCCATCCATCTACACATCGAACCCATCCACCGACACATTGAACCCATCCACCTACACATCGAACCCATCCACCTTGACATCGAACCCATCCACCTACACATGGAACCCATCCACCGACACATCGAACCCATCCACCTTCACATCGAACCTATCCACCTACACATGGAACCCATCCATCGACACTTCGAACCCATCCACCGACACATCGAACCCATCCATCTACACATCGAACCCATCCATCTACACATCGAACCCATCCACCTGCACATCGATCCCATCTGTCTACACATCGAACCCACCCATCTGCAGATCAAACCCATCCACCTTGACATCGAACCCATCCACCTACACATCGAACCCATCCATCTACACATCGAACCCATCCACCTAAACATCGAACCCATCCATCGACACATCGAACCCATCCACCTGCACATCGAACCCATCCACCTGCACATCGAACCCATCCATCTACACATCGAACCCATCCACCTCCACATCGAACCCATCCATCTGCACATGGAACCCATCCACCTGCCATCGAACCCATTCATCCACACATCGAACCCATCCACCTACACATCGAACCCATCCACCTCCACATCGAACTCATCCATCTACACATCGAACCCATCCACCTCCACATCGAACCCATCCACCTCCACATCGAACCCATCCACCTGCACATGGAACCCATCCACCTACACATCGAACCCATCAATCTACACATCGAACCCATCCATCGACACATCGAACCCATCCACCTACACATCGAACCCATCAATCTACACATCGAACCCATCCATCGACACATCGAACCCATCCACCTACACATCGAACACATCAATCTACACATCGAACCCATCCACCTACGCATCGAAGCCATCCACCTTCACAGCGAACACATCCATTTACACATCGAACACATCAATCTACACATTGAACCCATCCACCTTCACATCGAACCCATCAATCTACACATCGAACCCATCAATCTACACATCGAACCCATCCATCGACACATCGAACCCATCTACCTACACATCGAACACATCAATCTACACATGGAACACATCCACCGACGCATCGAACCCATCCACCTTCACATCGAACACATCCATTTACACATCGAACACATCCACCTTCACATCGAACACATCCACCTACGCATCGAACCCATCAACCTTCACATCGAACACATACATTTACACATCGAACCCGTCCATCTACACATCGAACCCATCCACCTTCACATCGAACCCATCCACCGACACATCGAAATCATCCACCACCACATCGAACCCATCCATCTGCACATCGAACCCATCAGTCTACACATCGAACCCATCCATCTACACATCGAACCCATCCATCGACACATCGAACCCATCGACCTACACATCGAACGCATCCACCTGCACATCGAACCCATCCATCTACACATCGAACCCATCCACCTACACTTCGAACCCATCAATCTACACATCGAACCCATCCATCGACACATCGAACCCATCCACCTACACATCGAACACATCAATCTACACATGGAACACATCCACCGACGCATCGAACCCATCCACCTTCACATCGAACACATCCATTTACACATCGAACCCATCCACCTTCACATCGAACCCATCCACCGACACATCGAAATCATCCACCTACACATCGAACCCATCCATCTGCACATCGAACCCATCCATCTGCACATCGAACCCATCCACCTGCACATCGAACCCATCCATCCACCTTCACATCGAACCCATCCACCTTCACATCGAACCCATCCACCTACACATCGAACCCATCCACCGACACATCGAACCCATCCACCGACACATCGAATCCATCCAGCGACACATCGAACCCATCCAGCGGCACATTGAACCCATCCACCGACACATCGAAACCACCCATCTGCACGTCGAACCCGTCCATCTGCACATCGAACCCATCCACCTACACATCGAACCCATCCATCTACACATCGAACCCATCCATCTACACATCGAACCCATCCATCTACACATCGAACCCATCCATCTGCACATCGAACCCATCCATCTTCACATCGAAACCGTCCACCATCACATCTAACCCTTCCAATCGAACCCATCCACCTGCACGTCCAACCGATCCATCTACACATCGAACCCGTCCACCTTCACGTCGAACCCGTCCACCTTCACGTCGAACCCATCCACCTTCACGTCGAACCCATCCACCTACACGTAGAACCCATCCACCTACACGTAGAACCCATCCACCGACACGTAGAACCCATCCACCGACACGTAGAACCCATCCACCGACACGTAGAACCCATCCACCGACACGTAGAACCCATCCACCTACACATCGAACCCATCCACCTTGACATCGAACCCATCCACCTGCACATTGAACCCATCCACCTCCACATCGAACCCATCCATCTGCACATGGAACCCATCCACCTACACATCGAACCCATTCATCTACACATCGAACCCATCCACCTGCACATTGAACCCATCCACCTCCACATCGAACCCATCCACCTCCACATCGAACCCATCCACCTGCACATCGAACACATCCACCTTCACATCGAACACATCCATTTACACATCGAACACATCCACCTTCACATCGAACACATCCACCTACGCATCGAACCCATCCACCTTCACATCGAACACATCCATTTACACATCGAACCCATCCACCTTCACATCGAACCCATCCACCGACACATCGAAATCATCCACCTACACATCGAACCCATCCATCTGCACATCGAACCCATCCATCTGCACATCGAACCCATCCACCTGCACATCGAACCCATCCATCCACCTTCACATCGAACCCATCCACCTTCACATCGAACCCATCCACCTACACATCGAACCCATCCACCTACACATCGAACCCATCCACCGACACATCGAATCCATCCAGCGACACATCGAACCCATCCAGCGACACATTGAACCCATCCACCGACACATCGAAACCATCCATCTGCACGTCGAACCCGTCCATCTGCACATCGAACCCATCCACCTACACATCGAACCCATCCATCTACACATCGAACCCATCCATCTACACATCGAACCCATCCATCTACACATCGAACCCATCCATCTTCACATCGAACCCATCCATCTTCACATCGAAACCGTCCACCATCACATCTAACCCTTCCAATCGAACCCATCCACCTGCACGTCCAACCGATCCATCTACACATCGAACCCGTCCACCTTCACGTCGAACCCGTCCACCTTCACGTCGAACCCATCCACCTTCACGTCGAACCCATCCACCTACACGTAGAACCCATCCACCTACACGTAGAACCCATCCACCGACACGTAGAACCCATCCACCGACACGTAGAACCCATCCACCGACACGTAGAACCCATCCACCGACACGTAGAACCCATCCACCTACACATCGAACCCATCCACCTTGACATCGAACCCATCCACCTGCACATTGAACCCATCCACCTCCACATCGAACCCTTCCATCTGCACATGGAACCCATCCACCTACACATCGAACCCATTCATCTACACATCGAACCCATCCACCTGCACATTGAACCCATCCACCTCCACATCGAACCCATCCACCTCCACATCGAACCCATCCACCTGCACATCGAACACATCCACCTGCACATCGAACCCATCCATCTACACATCGAACCCATCCACCTCCACATCGAACCCATCCATCTGCACATGAAACCCATCCACCTACACATCGAACCCATCAATCTACACATCGAACCCATCCATCTACACATCGAACCCATCCATCGACACATCAAACCCATTGACCTACACATCGAACCCATCAATCTACACATCGAACCCATCCATCGACACATCGAACCCATCCACCTACACATCGAACCCATCAATCTACACATCGAACCCATCCATCGACACATCGAACCCATCCACCTACACATCGAACACATCAATCTACACATGGAACACATCCACCTACGCATCGAAGCCATCCACCTTCACAGCGAACACATCCATTTACACATCGAACACATCAATCTACACATTGAACCCATCCACCTTCACATCGAACCCATCAATCTACACATCGAACCCATCAATCTACACATCGAACCCGTCCATCGACACATCGAACCCATCTACCTACACATCGAACCCATCCATCGATACCGAACCCATCCACCTACACATCGAACACATCAATCTACACATGGAACACATCCACCTACGCATCGAAGCCATCCACCTTCACATCGAACACATCCATTTACACATCGAACACATCCACCTTCACATCGAACACATCCACCTACGCATCGAACCCATCCACCTTCACATCGAACACATCCATTTACACATCGAACCCGTCCATCTACACATCGAACCCATCCACCTTCACATCGAACCCATCCATCGACACCGAACCCATCCACCTACACATCGAACCCATCCATCTACACATCGAACCCATCCATCTACACATCGAACCCATCCATCTACACATCGAACCCATCCATCTACACATCGAACCCATCCACCTGCACATCGATCCCATCTGTCTACACATCGAGCCCACCCATCTGCAGATCAAACCCATCCACCTTGACATCGAACCCATCCATCGACACATCGAACCCATCCACCTACACATCGAACCCATCCACCTCCACATCGAACCCATCCATCTGCACATGGAACCCATCCATCTACACATCGAACCCATTCATCTACACATCGAACCCATCCACCTGCACATTGAACCCATCCACCTCCACATCGAACCCATCCACCTGCACATCGAACCCATCCACCTGCACATCGAACCCATCCATCTACACATCGAACCCATCCACCTCCACATCGAACCCATCCATCTGCACATGAAACCCATCCACCTACACATCGAACCCATCAATCTACACATCGAACCCATCCATCTACACATCGAACCCATCCATCGACACATCAAACCCATCGACCTACACATCGAACCCATCAATCTACACATCGAACCCATCCATCGACACATCGAACCCATCCACCTACACATCGAACCCATCAATCTACACATCGAACCCATCAATCTACACATCGAACCCATCCATCGACACATCGAACCCATCCACCTACACATCGAACACATCAATCTACACATGGAACACATCCACCGACGCATCGAACCCATCCACCTTCACATCGAACACATCCATTTACACATCGAACACATCCACCTTCACATCGAACACATCCACCTACGCATCGAACCCATCCACCTTCACATCGAACACATCCATTTACACATCGAACCCGTCCATCTACACATCGAACCCATCCACCTTCACATCGAACCCATCCATCGACACTTCGAACCCATCCACCTACACATCGAACCCATCCATCTACACATCGAACCCATCCATCTACACATCGAACCCATCCATCTACACATCGAACCCATCCATCTACACATCGAACCCATCCACCTGCACATCGATCCCATCTGTCTACACATCGAACCCACCCATCTGCAGATCAAACCCATCCACCTTGACATCGAACCCATCCATCGACACATCGAACCCATCCACCTGCACATGGAACCCATCCACCTGCACATCGAACCCATCCACCTACACATCGAACCCATCCACCTCCACATCGAACCCATCCATCGACACATCGAACCCATCCACCTCCACATCGAACCCATCCACCTCCACATCGAACCCATCCACCTGCACATGGAACCCATCCACCTACACATCGAACCCATCAATCTACACATCGAACCCATCCATCTGCACATCGAACCCATCGACCTACACATCAAACCCATCCTTCTGCACATTGAACCCATCCATCTGCACATCCAACCCATCCATCTACACATCAAACCCATCCACCTACACATCAAACCAATCCACCTACACATCGAACCCATCAATCTACACATCGAACCCATCCATCTTCACATCGAAACCGTCCACCATCACATCTAACCCTTCCAATCGAACCCATCCACCTGCACGTCCAACCGATCCATCTACACATCGAACCCGTCCACCTTCACGTCGAACCCGTCCACCTTCACGTCGAACCCATCCACCGACACGTAGAACCCATCCACCGACACGTAGAACCCATCCACCGACACGTAGAACCCATCCACCGACACGTAGAACCCATCCACCGACACGTAGAACCCATCCACCGACACGTAGAACCCATCCACCTACACATCGAACCCATCCACCTTGACATCGAACCCATCCACCTGCACATTGAACCCATCCACCTCCACATCGAACCCATCCATCTGCACATGGAACCCATCCACCTACACATCGAACCCATTCATCTACACATCGAACCCATCCACCTGCACATTGAACCCATCCACCTCCACATCGAACCCATCCACCTGCACATCGAACACATCCACCTGCACATCGAACCCATCCATCTACACATCGAACCCATCCACCTCCACATCGAACCCATCCATCTGCACATGAAACCCATCCACCTACACATCGAACCCATCAATCTACACATCGAACCCATCCATCTACACATCGAACCCATCCATCGACACATCAAACCCATTGACCTACACATCGAACCCATCAATCTACACATCGAACCCATCCATCGACACATCGAACCCATCCACCTACACATCGAACCCATCAATCTACACATCGAACCCATCCATCGACACATCGAACCCATCCACCTACACATCGAACACATCAATCTACACATGGAACATATCCACCTACGCATCGAAGCCATCCACCTTCACAGCGAACACATCCATTTACACATCGAACACATCAATCTACACATTGAACCCATCCACCTTCACATCGAACCCATCAATCTACACATCGAACCCATCAATCTACACATCGAACCCATCCATCGACACATCGAACCCATCTACCTACACATCGAACACATCAATCTACACATGGAACACATCCACCTTCACATCGAACACATCCACCTACGCATCGAACCCATCCACCTTCACATCGAACACATCCATTTAGACATCGAACCCGTCCATCTACACATCGAACCCATCCACCTTCACATCGAACCCATCCATCGACACTTCGAACCCATCCACCTACACATCGAACCCATCCATCTACACATCGAACCCATCCATCTACACATCGAACCCATCCATCTACACATCGAACCCATCCATCTACACATCGAACCCATCCATCTACACATCGAACCCATCCATCTACACATCGAACCCATCCACCTGCACATCGATCCCATCTGTCTACACATCGAACCCACCCATCTGCAGATCAAACCCATCCACCTTGACATCGAACCCATCCATCGACACATCGAACCCATCCACCTCCACATCGAACCCATCCACCTCCACATCGAACCCATCCATCTGCACATGGAACCCATCCACCTACACATCGAACCCATTCATCAACACATCGAACCCATCCACCTGCACATTGATACCATCCACCTCCACATTGAACCCATCCACCTGCACATTGAACCCATCCACCTCCACATCGAACCCATCCACCTGCACATCGAACCCATCCACCTGCACATCGAACCCATCCATCTACACATCGAACCCATCCACCTCCACATCGAACCCATCCATCTGCACATGAAACCCATCCACCTACACATCGAACCCATCAATCTACACATCGAACCCATCCATCTACACATCGAACCCATCCATCGACACATCAAACCCATCGACCTACACATCGAACCCATCAATCTACACATCGAACCCATCCATCGACACATCGAACCCATCCACCTACACATCGAACCCATCAATCTACACATCGAACCCATCAATCTACACATCGAACCCATCCATCGACACATCGAACCCATCTACCTACACATCGAACACATCAATCTACACATGGAACACATCCACCGACGCATCGAACCCATCCACCTTCACATCGAACACATCCATTTACACATCGAACACATCCACCTTCACATCGAACACATCCACCTACGCATCGAACCCATCCACCTTCACATCGAACACATCCATTTACACATCGAACCCGTCCATCTACACATCGAACCCATCCACCTTCACATCGAACCCATCCATCGACACTTCGAACCCATCCACCTACACATCGAACCCATCCATCTACACATCGAACCCATCCATCTACACATCGAACCCATCCATCTACACATCGAACCCATCCATCTACACATCGAACCCATCCACCTGCACATCGATCCCATCTGTCTACACATCGAACCCACCCATCTGCAGATCAAACCCATCCACCTTGACATCGAACCCATCCATCGACACATCGAACCCATCCACCTACACATCGAACCCATCCACCTACACATCGAACCCATCCACCTACACATCGAACCCATCCATCTAAACATCGAACCCATCCACCTACACATCGAACCCATCCATCGACACATCGAACCCATCCACCTACACATCGAACCCATCCACCTGCACATCGAACCCATCCATCGACACATCGAACCCATCCACCTCCACATCGAACCCATCCATCTGCACATGGAACCCATGCACCTGCACATCGAACCCATTCATCTACACATCGAACCCATCCACCTACACATCGAACCCATCCACCTCCACATCGAACCCATCCATCTACACATCGAACCCATCCACCTGCACATGGAACCCATCCACCTACACATCGAACCCATCAACCTACACATCGAAGCCATCCAACTTCACATCGAACCCATCCATCTTCACATCGAAACCGTCCACCATCACATCTAACCCTTCCAATCGAAACCATCCACCTGCACGTCCAACCGATCCATCTACACATCGAAACCGTCCACCTTCACGTAGAACCCATCCACCGACACGTAGAACCCATCCACCGACACGTAGAACCCATCCACCGACACGTAGAACCCATCCACCGACACGTAGAACCCATCCACCGACACGTAGAACCCATCCATCTACACATCGAACCCATCCATCGACACATCGAACCCATCGACCTACACATCGAACGCATCCACCTGCACATCGAACCCATCCATCTACACATCGAACCCATCCACCTACACATCGAACCCATCAATCTACACATCGAACCCATCAATCTACATATGGAACACATCCACCTACGCATCGAAGCCATCCACCTTCACAGCGAACACATCCATTTACACATCGAACACATCAATCTACACATTGAACCCATCCACCTTCACATCGAACCCATCAATCTACAAATCGAACCCATCAATCTACACATCGAACCCATCTACCTTCACATCGAACACATCCATTTACACATCGAACACATCCACCTTCACATCGAACACATCCATTTACACATCGAACACATCCACCTTCACATCGAACACATCCATCTACACATCGAACCCATCCACCTCCACATCGAACCCATCCATCTGCACATGAAACCCATCCACCTACACATCGAACCCATCAATCTACACATCGAACCCATCCATCGACACATCGAACCCATCCATCGACACATCGAACCCATCGATCTACACATCGAACCCATCCATCGACACATCGAACCCATCCACCTACACATCGAACACATCAATCTACACATGGAACACATCCACCTACGCATCGAAGCCATCCACCTTCACATCGAACACATCCATTTACACATCGAACACATCAATCTACACATTGAACCCATCCACCTTCACATCGAACCCATCAATCTACACATCGAACCCATCAATCTACACATCGAACCCATCCATCGACACATCGAACCCATCCACCTACACATCGAACACATCAATCTGCACATGGAACACATCCACCGACGCATCGAACCCATCCACCTTCACATCGAACACATCCATTTACACATCGAACACATCCACCTTCACATCGAACACATCCATTTACACATCGAACCCATCCACCTTCACATCGAACCCATCCACCGACACATCGAAATCATCCACCTACGCATCGAACCCATCCACCTTCACATCGAACACATCCATTTACACATCGAACCCATCCATCTGCACATCGAACCCATCCATCTGCACATCGAACCCATCCATCTACACATCGAACCCATCCACCGACACATCGAACCCATCCACCGACACATCGAACCCATCCACCGACACATCCAAACCATCCACCGACACTTCGAACCCATCCACCGACACATCGAACCCATCCATCTACACATCGAACCCATCCATCTACAATTGGAATGCATCCATCTACACGTGAAACCGATCCATCTAAACATCGAACCCATCCACCTACACATCGAACCCATCCATCTGCACATCGAACCCATCCATCTACAGATCGAACCCATCCACCAACACATCGAACCCATCCATCTACACATCGAACATTTCCACCTACACATCGAACCCATCCATCCACCTTCACATCGAACCCATCCACCTACACATCGAACCCATCCACCGACACATCGAATCCATCCAGCGACACATCGAACCCATCCAGCGACACATTGAACCCATCCACCGACACATCGAACCCATCCACCTACACATCGAACCCATCCATCTTCACATCGAACCCGTCCATCTGCACATCGAACCCGTCCAACTACACATCGAACCCATCCACCTACACATCGAACCCATCCATCTACACATCGAACCCATCCATCTACACATCGAACCCATCCATCTACACATCGAACCCATCCATCTACACATCGAACCCATCCACCTACACATCGAACCCATCCATCTGCACATCGAACCCATCCATCTGCACATCGAACCCATCCACCTACACATCGAACCCATCCATCTACACATCGAACCCATCCATCTACACATCGAACCCATCCATCTACACATCGAACCCATCCACCTCCACATCGAACCCTTCCATCTACACATCGAACCCATCCACCGACACATCGAACCCATCCACCGACACATCGAACCCATCCACCGACACATCCAAACCATCCACCGACACATCGAACCCATCCACCGACACATCGAACCCATCCACCGACACATCGAACCCATCCACCGACACATCGAACCCATCCACCGACACATCGAACCCATCCACCGACACATCCAAACCATCCACCGACACATCGAACCCATCCACCGACACATCGAACCCATCCACCTACACATCGAACCCTTCCATCTACACATCGAACCCATCCATCTACACATCGAACCCATCCATCTACACATCGAACCCATCCATCTACACATCGAACCCATCCACCTACACATCGAACCCATCCACCTACACATCGAACCCATCCACCTACACATCGAACCCATCCACCTTGACATCGAACCCATCCACCTACACATGGAAACCATCCACCTACACATCGAACCCATCCACCTACACATGGAACCCATCCACCTACACATCGAACCCATCCATCTACACATCGAACCCATCCACCTGCACATCGAACCCATCCACCTACACATGGAACCCATCCATCTACAATTGGAACGCATCCATCAACACGAGAAACCTATCCATCGACACATCGAACCCATCCACCTGCACATCGAACCCATCCATCCACACATCGAACCCATCCACCTACACATCGAACCCATCCACCTACACATCGAACCCATCCATCTACACATCGAACCCATCCATCTACACATCGAACCCATCCACCTCCACATCGATCCCATCTGTCCACACATCGAACCCTCCCATCTGTCCACACATCGAACCCACCCATCTGCAGATCAAACCCATCCACCTTGACATCGAACCCATCCACCTACACATCGAACCCATCCACCTACACATCGAACCCATCCATCTACACATCGAACCCATCCACCTGCACATCGATCCCATCTGTCCACACATCGAACCCACCCATCTGCAGATCAAACCCATCCACCTTGACATCGAACCCATCCACCAACACATCGAACCCATCCACCTACACATGGAACCCATCCACCTGCACATCGAACCCATTCATCTACACATCGAACCCATCCACCTACACATCGAACCCATCCACCTCCACATCGAACCCATCCATCTACACATCGAACCCATCCACCTCCACATCGAACCCATCCACCTGCACATGGAACCCATCCACCTACACATCGAACCCATCAATCTACACATCGAACCCATCCATCTACACATCGAACCCATCCATCGACACATCGAACCCATCGACCTACACATCGAACGCATCCATCTGCACATCGAACCCATCCATCTGCACATCAATCCCGTCCAACTACACATCGAACCCATCAAACCCATCCTTCTGCACATTGAACCCATCCATCTGCACATCCAACCCATCCATCTACACATCAAACCCATCCACCTACACATCAAACCCATCCACCTACACATCGAACCCATCAATCTACACATCGAACCCATCCATCTACACATCGAACCCATCCATCTTCACATCGAAGCCATCCAACTTCACATCGAACCCATCCATCTTCACATCGAACCCATCCATCTTCACATCGAAACCGTCCACCATCACATCTAACCCTTCCAATCGAACCCATCCACCTGCACGTCCAACCGATCCATCTACACATCGAACCCGTCCACCTTCACGTCGAACCCGTCCACCTTCACGTCGAACCCATCCACCTTCACGTCGAACCCATCCACCTTCACGTCGAACCCATCCACCTTCACGTCGAACCCATCCACCTACACGTAGAACCCATCCACCTACACGTAGAACCCATCCACCTACACGTAGAACCCATCCACCGACACGTAGAACCCATCCACCGACACGTAGAACCCATCCACCGACACGTAGAACCCATCCACCGACACGTAGAACCCATCCACCGACACGTAGAACCCATCCACCGACACGTAGAACCCATCCACCGACACGTAGAACCCATCCACCGACACGTAGAACCCATCCACCGACACGTAGAACCCATCCACCGACACATGGAACCCATCCATCTGCACATCGAACCCATCCACCTACACATCGAACCCATTCATCTACACATCGAACCCATCCACCTGCACATCGAACCCATCCACCTGCACATCGAATCCATCCATCTACACATCGAACCCATCCACCTCCACATCGAACCCATCCATCTGCACATGAAACCCATCCACCTACACATCGAACCCATCAATCTACACATCGAACCCATCCATCTACACATCGAACCCATCCATCGACACATCGAACCCATCGACCTACACATCGAACGCATCCACCTGCACATCGAACCCATCCATCTACACATCGAACCCATCCACCTACACATCGAACCCATCCACCTACACATCGAACACATCAATCTGCACATGGAACACATCCACCTACGCATCGAAGCCATCCACCTTCACATCGAACACATCCATTTACACATCGAACACATCAATCTACACATTGAACCCATCCACCTACACATCGAACCCATCAATCTGCACATCGAACCCATCAATCTACACATCGAACCCATCCATCGACACATCGAACCCATCCACCTACACATCGAACCCATCCACCTACACATCGAACCCATCAATCTACACATCGAACCCATCCACCTTCACATCGAACACATCCATTTACACATCGAACACATCCACCTTCACATCGAACACATCCACCTACGCATCGAACCCATCCACCTTCACATCGAACACATCCATTTACACATCGAACCCGTCCATCTACACATCGAACCCATCCACCTTCACATCGAACCCATCCACCGACACATCGAAATCATCCACCACCACATCGAACCCATCCATCTGCACATGAAACCCATCCACCTACACATCGAACCCATCAATCTACACATCGAACCCATCAATCTACACATCGAACCCATCCATCTACACATCGAACCCATCCATCGACACATCGAACCCATCGACCTACACATCGAACGCATCCACCTGCACATCGAACCCATCCATTGACACATCGAACCCATCCACCTACACATCGAACCCATCAATCTACACATCGAACCCATCCATCGGCACATCGAACCCATCCACCTACACATCGAACACATCAATCTACACATGGAACACATCCACCTACGCATCGAAGCCATCCACCTTCACATCGAACACATCCATTTACACATCGAACACATCAATCTACACATTGAACCCATCCACCTACACATCGAACCCATCAATCTACACATCGAACCCATCAATCTACACATCGAACCCATCCATCGACACATCGAACCCATCCACCTCCACATCGAACCCATCCACCTCCACATCGAACACATCCACCTGCACATCGAACCCATCCACCTACACATCGAACCCATCCACCTACACATGGAACACATCCATTTACACATCGAACACATCCACCTTCACATCGAACACATCAATCTACACATTGAACCCATCCACCTACACATCGAACCCATCAATCTACACATCGAACCCATCAATCTACACATCGAACCCATCCATCGACACATCGAACCCATCCACCTACACATCGAACCCATCCACCTACACATGGAACACATCCATTTACACATCGAACACATCCACCTGCACATCGAACCCATCCACCTACACATCGAACCCATCCACCTACACATGGAACACATCCATTTACACATCGAACACATCCATTTACACATCGAACCCATCCACCTACGCATCGAACCCATCCACCTTCACATCGAACACATCCATTTACACATCGAACCCATCCACCTTCACATCGAACCCCTCCACCGACACATCGAAATTATCCACCTACACATCGAACCCATCCATCTGCACATCGAACCCATCCACCTCCATATCGAACCCATCCACCGACACATTGAACCCATCCACCTGCACATTGAACCCATCCACCTCCACATCGAACCCATCCATCTACACATCGAACCCATCCACCTCCACATCGAACCCATCCATCTACACGTCGAACCCATCCATCTACACATCGAACCCATCCACCTGCACATCGAACCCATCCACCTGCACATCGAACCCATCCACCTACACATCGAACCCATCAATCTACACATTGAACCCATCCACCTACACATCGAACCCATCAATCTACACATCGAACCCATCAATCTGCACATCGAACCCATCCATCGACACATTGAACCCATCCACCTACACATCGCACACATCCATCTGCACATCGAACCCATCCACCTACACATCGAACCCATCCATCTACACATCGAACCCATCCATCTACACATCGAACCCATCCATCTACACATCGAATCCATTCACCTACACATCGAACCCATCCATCTACACATCGAACCCATCGACCTACACATCGAACGCATCCACCTGCACATCGAACCCATCCATCTACACATCGAACCCATCCACCTACACATCGAACCCATCGACCTACACATCGAACGCATCCATCTACACATCGAACCCATCCACCTACACATCGAACCCATCCACCTACACATCGAACACATCAATCTACACATGGAACACATCCACCTACGCATCGAACCCATCCACCTCCGCATCGAACCCATCCACCTTCACATCGAACACATCCATTTACACATCGAACCCGTCCATCTACACATCGAACCCATCCACCTTCACATCGAACCCATCCACCGACACATCGAAATCATCCACCTCCACATCGAACCCATCCATCTGCACATGAAACCCATCCACCTACACATCGAACCCATCAATCTACACATCGAACTCATCCATCTACACATCGAACCCATCCATCGACACATCGAACCCATCGACCTACACATCGAACGCATCCACCTGCACATCGAACCCATCCACCTACACATCGAACCCATCCACCTACACATCGAACCCATCCACCTACACATCGAACCCATCAATCTACACATCGAACCCATCCATCGGCACATCGAACCCATCCACCGACACATCGAACACATCAATCTACACATCGAACCCATCCACCTTCACATCGAACCCATCCACCGACACATCGAAATCATCCACCTCCACATCGAACCCATCCATCTGCACATCGAACCCATCCACCGACACATCGAACACATCAATCTACACATCGAACCCATCAATCTACACATCGAACCCATCCACCGACACATCGAACACATCAATCTACACATCGAACCCATCCATCGGCACATCGAACCCATCCACCGACACATCGAACACATCAATCTACACATCGAACCCATCCATCGGCACATCGAACCCATCCACCGACACATCGAACACATCAATCTACACATCGAACCCATCAATCTACACATCGAACCCATCCACCGACACATCGAACACATCAATCTACACATCGAACCCATCCACCGACACATCGAACACATCAATCTACACATCGAACCCATCCATCGGCACATCGAACCCATCCACCGACACATCGAACACATCAATCTACACATCGAACCCATCCACCTTCACATCGAACCCATCCACCGACACATCGAAATCATCCACCTCCACATCGAACCCATCCATCTGCACATCGAACCCATCCACCGACACATCGAACACATCCATTTACACATCGAACACATCAATCTACACATTGAACCCATCCACCTACACATCGAACCCATCAATCTACACATCGAACCCATCAATCTACACATCGAACCCATCCATCGACACATCGAACCCATCCACCTACACATCGAACCCATCAATCTACACATCGAACCCATCAATCTACACATCGAACCCATCAATCTACACATCGAACCCATCCATCGACACATCGAACCCATCAATCTACACATCGAACCCATCCATCGACACATCGAACCCATCCACCGACGCATCGAACCCATCCACCTTCACATCGAACACATCCATTTACACATCGAACGCATCCATCTACACATCGAACCCATCCACCTTCACATCGAACACATCCACCTACGCATCGAACCCATCCACCTTCACATCGAACACATCCACCTACGCATCGAACCCATCCACCTTCACATCGAACACATCCATTTACACATCGAACCCGTCCATCTACACATCGAACCCATCCACCTTCACATCGAACCCATCCACCGACACATCGAAATCATCCACCTACACATCGAACCCATCCATCTGCACATCGAACCCATCCACCTACACATCGAACCCATCCACCTACACATCGAACCATCCACCTACACGTCGAACCCATCCATCGACACATCGAACCCATCCACCTTCACATCGAACCCATCCATCGACACATCGAACCCATCCACCTACACGTCGAACCCATCCACCTACACGTCGAACCCATCCACCTACACGTCGAACCCATCCATCTACACGTCGAACCCATCCATCTACACGTCGAACCCATCCATCTACACGTCGAACCCATCCATCTACACGTCGAACCCATCCATCGACACGTCGAACCCATCCACCTACACATCGAGCACATCAATCTACACATAGAAACATAGAAAATAGGTGCAGGAGTAGGCCATGCAGCCCTTCTATCCTGCACCGCCATTCAATGAGTTCATGGCTGAACATGCACCTTCAGTACCCCCTTCCTGCTTTCTCGCCATACCCCTTGATCCCTCTAGTAGTAAGGACTATATCTAACTCCCTTTTGAATATATTTCGTGAATTGGCCTCAACTACTTTCTGTGGTAGAGAATTCCACAGGTTCACCACTCTCTGGGTGAAGAAGTTTCTCCTCATCTCGGTCCTAAATGGCTTACCCCTTATCCTTGGACTGTGACCCCTGGTTCTGGACTTCCCCAACATTGGGAACATTCTTCCTGCATCTAACCTGTCCAAACCCATTAGAATTTTAAACATTTCTATGAGGTCCCCTCTCATTCTTCTGAACTCCAGTTGATCCAGTCTTTCTTGATATGTCAGTCCCACCATCCCGGGAATCAGTCTGGTGAATCATCGCTGCACTCCCTCAATAGCAAGAATGTCCTTCCTCAAGTTAGGAGACCAAAACTGTACACAATACTCCAGGTGTGGCCTCACCAATGCCCTGTACAACTGTAGCAACACCTCCCTGCCCCTGTACTCAAATCCTCTCGCTATGAAGGCCAACATGCCATTTGCTTTCTTAACCGCCTGCTGTACCTGCATGCCAACCTTCAATGACTGATGTACCATGACACCCAGGTCTCGTTGCACCTCCCCTTTTCCTAATCTGTCACCATTCAGATAATAGTCTGTCTCTCTGTTTTTACCACCAAAATGGATAACCTCACATTTATCCACATTATACTTCATCTGCCATGCATTTGCCCACTCACCTAACCTATCCAAGTCACTCTGCAGCCTCATAGCATCCTCCTCGCAGCTCACACATCCACCCAACTTAGTGTCATCCGCAAATTTGGAGATACTACATTTAATCCCCTCGTCTAAATCATTAATGTACAATGTAAACAGCTGGGGCCCCAGCACAGAACCTTGCGGTACCCCACTAGTCACTGCCTGCCATTCTGAAAAGTACCCATTTACTCCTACTATTTGCTTCCTGTCTGACAACCAGTTCTCAATCCACGTCAGCACACTACCCCCAATCCCATGTGCTTTAACTTTGCACATTAATCTCTTGTGTGGGACCTTGTCGAAAGCCTTCTGAAAGTCCAAATATACCACATCAACTGGTTCTCCCTTGTCCACTTTACTGGAAACATCCTCAAAAAATTCCAGAAGGTTTGTCAAGCATGATTTCCCTTTCACAAATCCATGCTGACTTGGACCTATCATGTCACCATTTTCCAGATGCACTGCTATGACATCCTTAATAATTGATTCCATCATTTTACCCACTACTGAGGTCAGGCTGACCGGTCTATAATTCCCTGTTTTCTCTCTTCCCTCCTTTTTTAAAAAGTGGGGTTACATTGGCTACCCTCCACTCCATAGGAACTGATCCAGAGTCAATGGAATGTTGGAAAATGACTGTCAATGCATCCACTATTTCCAAGGCCACCTCCTTAAGTACTCTGGGATGCAGTCCATCAGGCCCTGGGGATTTATCGGCCTTCAATCCCATCAATTTCCCCAACACAATTTCCCGACTAATAAAGATTTCCCTCAGTTCCTCCTCCTTACTAGACCCTCTGACCCCTTTTTTATATCCGGAAGGTTGTTGGTGTCCTCCTTAGTGAATTCCGAACCAAAGTACTTGTTCAATTGGTCTGCCATTTCTTTGTTCCCCGCTATGACTTCCCCTGATTCTGACTGCAGGGGACCTACGTTTGTCTTTACTAACCTTTTTCTCTTTACATACCGATAGAAACTTTTGCAATCCGCCTTAATGTTCCCTGCAAGCTTCTTCTCGTACTCCATTTTCCCTGCCCTAATCAAACCCTTTGTCCTCCTCTGCTGAGTTCTAAATTTCTCCCAGTCCCCGGGTTCGCTGCTATTTCTGGCCAATTTGTATGCCACTTCCTTGGCTTTAATACTATCCCTGATTTCCCTTGATAGCCACGGTTGAGCCACCTTCCCTTTTTTATTTTTACGCCAGACAGGAATGTACAATTGTTGTAATTCATCCATGCGGTCTCTAAATGTCTGCCATTGCCCATCCACAGTCAACCCCTTAAGTATCATTCGCCAATCTATCCTAGCCAATTCACGCCTCATACCTTCAAAGTTAGCCTTCTTTAAGTTCTGGACCATGGTCTCTGAATTAACTGTTTCATTCTCCATCCTAATGCAGAATTCCACCATATTATGGTCACTCTTCCCCAAGGGGCCTCGTACAATGAGATTGCTAATTAATCCTCTCTCATTACATAACACCCAGTCTAAGATGGCCTCCCCCCCAGTTGGTTCCTCGACATATTGGTCGAGAAAACCATCCTTTATGCACTCCAGGAAATCCTCCTCCACCGTATTGCTTCCAGTTTGGTTAGCCCAATCTATGTGCATATTAAAGTCACCCATTATAACTGCTGCACCTTTATTGCATGCACCCCTAATTTCCTGTTTGATATCCTCCCTAACATCACTACTACTGTTTGGAGGTCTGTACACAACTCCCACTAACGTTTTTTGCCCTTTGGTGTTCTGCAGCTCTACCCATATAGATTCCACATCATCCAAGCTAATGTCCTTCCTAACTATTGCATTAATCTCCTCTTTAACCAGAAATGCTACCCCACCTTCTTTTCCTTTTATTCTATCCTTCCTGAATGTTGAATACCCCTGGATGTTGAGTTCCCAGCCCTGATCATCCTGGAGCCACGTCTCCGTAATCCCAATCACATCATATTTGTTAACATCTATTTGCACAGTTAATTCATCCACCTTATTGCGGATACTCCTTGCATTAAGACACAAAGCCTTCAGGCTTGTTTTTTTAACACCCTTTGTCCTTTTAGAATGTTGCTGCACAGTGGCCCTTTTTGTTCTTTGCCTTGGGTTTCTCTGCCCTCCACTTTTCCTCATCTCCTTTCTGTCTTTTGCTTTTGCCTCCTTTTTGTCTCCCTCTGTCTCCCTGCATTGGTTCCCATCCCCCTGCCATATTAGTTTAACTCCTCCCCAACAGCAAACATCCCCCGAGGACATTGGTTCCGGTCCTGCCCAGGTGCAGACCGTCCGGTTTGTACTGGTCCCACCTCCCCCAGAACAGGTTCCAAATGCCCCAGGAATTTGAATCCCTCCCTGCTGCACCACTGCTCAAGCCACGTATTCATCTGCGCTATCCTGCGATTCCTACTCTGACTATCACGTGGCACTGGTCGCAATCCCGAGATTACTACTTTTGAGGTCCTACTTTTTAATTTAGCTCCTAGCTCCTTAAATTCGTTTCGTAGGACCTCATCCCTTTTTTTACCTATGTCGCTGGTACCAATGTGCACCACGACAACTGGCTGTTCTCCCTCCCTTTTCAGAATGTCCTGCACCCGCTCCGAGACATCCTTGACCCTTGCACCAGGGAGGCAACATACCATCCTGGAGTCTCGGTTGCGGCCGCAGAAACGCCTATCTATTCCCCTCACCATTGAATCCCCTATCACTATCGCTCTCCCACTCTTTTTCCTGCCCTTCTGTGCAACAGAGCCAGCCACGGTGCCATGAACTTGGCTGCTGCTGCCCTCCCCTGATGAGTCATCCCCCCCACAGTACTCAAAGCGGTGTATCTGTTTTGCAGGAGGATGACCACAGGGGACCCCTGCACTACCTTCCTTGCACTACTCTTCCTGCTGGTCTTCCATTCCCTATCTGGCTGTGGACCCTTCTCCTGCGGTAAGACCAACTCGCTACACATGCTACTCACGTCATTCTCAGCATCGTGGATGCTCCAGAGTGAATCCACCCTCAGCTCCAACTCCGCAACCCGGACCGTCAGGAGCTCGAGGCGGATACACTTCCCGCACACGTAGTCGTCAGGGACACCGGAAGTGTCCCTGAGTTCCCACATGGTACAGGAGGAGCATAACACCCGACCGAGTTCTCCTGCCATGACTTAACCCTTAGATACACTTAAATTGGCAACAACAATGTTAAAAGTTACTGACTAATATAAAAAAGAAAAAGAAAAACTACTCACCAATCACCAGCCAATCACTTACCCCCTAGGCTGTGACGTCACCTTTCTGTTTCTTTCTACTTCTTTTTTCCCTTCTCCCTGTAGCTGCACAAGTACACCTTTTATAGGCCTCTGCTGATCCCCGGACTCACCATCACCAACGAACTCCCGACGCCATCGAACCCATCCACCTGCACATCGAACCCATAAACCTACACATCGAACTTATCCATCTACACATCGAAACCATCCACGTACACGTCGAACACATCCATCTACACATCAAACCCATCCACCGACACATCGAACCCATCCACCGACACATCGAACCCATCCACCGACACATCGAACCCATCCACCGACACATCGAACCCATCCACCTTCACATCGAACCCATCCACCGACACATCGAACCCATCCATCTACACATCGAACCCATCCACCAACACATCGAACCCATCCACCGACACATCGAACCCATCCACCTTCACATCGAACCCATCCACCGACACATCGAACCCATCCACCGACACATCGAACCCATCCACCGACACATCGAACCTATCCACCTTCACATCGAACCCATCCACCGACACATCGAACCCATCCACCGACACATCAAACCCATCCACCGACACATCGAACCCATCCACCGACACATCGAACCTATCCACCTTCACATCGAACCCATCCACCGACACATCGAACCCATCCACCGACACATCGAACCCATCCACCGACACATCGAACCCATCCACCGACACATCGAACCCATCCACCGACACATCGAACCTATCCACCTACACATCAAACCCATCCACCTACACATCGAACCCATCAATCTACACATCGAACCCATCCATCTATACAATGCCAGTTTACACAATCGAAAGTTGCACTCTATTATAAACAATCCCGCTCCCCAATCGACCAACAGTCCCATTGCCAAACCACTGTCACATTATCCAACGCATCCATTGACCAACCTACACTCCCATTGCCCAACTCACCCATTGACGAACCCACAGTCCCATTGCCCAACCCACAGTTCCCGACTCCGCACAGCCGCTCCTCACTGCCACCTCTATTTCACTAATTATATCACCTTTTGTTGCAGGTTTTAGAGAATCAGTCAAGTCTTGAACGCAATCTTGAGGAAAAGCAAGCAGCCAATTTAGAGGAAATTAAAGAAAAGGAAAAAGAGGTAACAGGATGTTGAGTTGGATGGAGTACAGTGTGTGTGAGAGGGTGGGGAGTTGGATGGGGTACAGTGTGTGTGAGGGTGGGGTGTTGGATGGGGTACAGTGTGTGTGAGGGCGGGGAGTTGGATGGGGTACAGTGTGTATGAGGAGGTGGGGAGTTGGATCGGGTACAGTGTGTGTGGGGAGTTGGATGGGGTATCGTGTGTGTGAGGGGGTGGGGAGTTGTATGAGGTACAGTGTGTGTGTGAGGAGGTGGGGAGTTGGATGGGGTACAGTGTGTGTGAGGAGGTGGGGAGTTGGATGGGGTACAGTGTGTATGAGGAGGTGGGGAGTTGGATCGGGTACAGTGTGTGTGGGGAGTTGGATGGGGTATCGTGTGTGTGAGGGGGTGGGGAGTTGGATGAGGTACAGTGTGTGTGAGGAGGTGGGAAGTTGGATGGGGTACAGTGTGTGTGAGGGGGTGGGGAGTTGTATGAGGTACAGTGTGTGTGTGAGGAGGTGGGGAGTTGGATGGGGTACAGTGTGTGTGAGGAGGTGGGGAGTTGGATGGGGTACAGTGTGTATGAGGAGGTGGGGAGTTGGATCGGGTACAGTGTGTGTGGGGAGTTGGATGGGGTATCGTGTGTGTGAGGGGGTGGGGAGTTGGATGAGGTACAGTGTGTGTGAGGAGGTGGGAAGTTGGATGAGGTACAGTGTGTGTGAGGGGGTGGGGAGTTGGATGAGGTACAGTGTGTGTGAGGGTGGGGAGTTGGATGGGGTACAGTGTGTGTGAGGAGGTGGGGAGTTGGATGCGGTACAGTGTGTGTGAGGGGGTGGGGAGTTGGATGGGGTACAGTGTGTGTGAGGGGGTGGGGAGTTGGATGAGGTACAGTGTGTGCGTGAGGAGGTGGGGAGTTGGATAGGGTACAGTGTGTGTGAGGAGGTGGGGAGTTGGATGAGGTACAGTGTGTGTGAGGAGGTGGGGAGTTGGATGAGGTACAGTGTGTGTGAGGAGGTGGGGAGTTGGATGGGGTACAGTGCGTGTGAGGGGGTGGGGAGTTGGATGAGGTACAGTGTGTGTGAGGGGGTGGGGAGTTGGATGAGGTACAGTGTGTGCGTGAGGAGGTGGGGAGCTGGATAGGGTACAGTGTGTGTGAGGAGGTGGGGAGTTGGATGAGGTACAGTGTGTGTGAGGAGGTGGGGAGTTGGATGGGGTACAGTGTGTGTGAGGAGGTGGGGAGTTGGATGAGGTACAGTGTGTGTGAGGGGGTGGGGAGTTGGATGAGGTACAGTGTGTGCGTGAGGAGGTGGGGAGTTGGATAGGTTACAGTGTGTGTGAGGGGGTGGGGAGTTGGATGAGGTACAGTGTGTGTGAGGGGGTGGGGAGTTGGATGAGGTACAGTGTGTGCGTGAGGAGGTGGGGAGCTGGATAGGGTACAGTGCGTGTGAGGAGGTGGGGAGTTGGATGGTGTAAAGTGTGTGTTGGTGAGGGGGTGGGGAGTTGGATGGGGTACAGTGTGTGTGAGGGTGGGGAGTTGGATGGGGTACAGTGTGTGTGAGGTGGTGGGGAGTTGGATGAGGTACAGTGTGTGTGAGGGGGTGGTGGGTTGGATGGGGTACAGTGTGTGTGAGGCGGTGGGGAGTTGGATGGGGTACAGTGTGTGTGAGGAGGTGGGGAGTTGGATGAGGTACAGTGTGTGTGAGGGGGTGAGGAGTTGGATGGGGTACAGTGTGTGTGAGGGGGTGGGGAGTTGGATGGGGTACAGTGTGTGTGAGGGGGTGGGGAGTTGGATGGGGTACCAGTGTGTGTGAGGACGTGGGGAGTTGGATGGGGTACAGTGTGTGTGAGGGGTGGGGAGTTGGATGGGGTACAGTGTGCGTGAGGGGGTGGGGAGTTGGATGAGTTACAGTGTGTGTGAGGGGGTGGGGAGTTGGATGGGGTACAGTGTGTGTGAGGGGGTGGGAGTTGGATGGGGTACAGTGTGTGTGAGGGGGTGGGGAGTTGGATGGGGTACAGTGTATGTGAGGGGGTGGGGAGTTGGATGGGGTACAGTGTGTGTGAGGGGGTGGGGAGTTGGATGGGGTACAGTGTGTGTGAGGGGGTGGGGAGTTGAATGGGGTACAGTGTGTGTGAGGGGGTGGGGAATTGGATGGTGTACAGTGTGTGTGAGGGGGTGGGGAGTTGGATGGGGTACAGTGTGTGTGAGGGGGTGGGGAGTTGGATGGGGTACAGTGTGTGTGAGGGGGTGGGGAGTTGGATGGGGTACAGTGTGTGTGAGGAGGTGGGGAGTTGGATGGTGTACAGTGTGTGTGAGGGGGTGGGGAGTTGGATGGGGTACAGTGTGTGTGAGGACGTGGGGAGTTGGATGGGGTACAGTGTGTGTGAGGGGTGGGGAGTTGGATGGGGTACAGTGTGTGTGAGGGGGTGGGGAGTTGGATAAGTTACAGTGTGTGTGAGGGGGTGGGGAGTTGGATGGGGTACAGTGTGTGTGAGGGGGTGGGAGTTGGATGGGGTACAGTGTGTGTGAGGGGGTGGGGAGTTGGATGGGGTACAGTGTATGTGAGGGGGTGGGGAGTTGGATGGGGTACAGTGTGTGTGAGGGGGTGGGGAGTTGGATGGGGTACAGTGTGTGTGAGGGGGTGGGGAGTTGAATGGGGTACAGTGTGTGTGAGGGGGTGGGGAATTGGATGGTGTACAGTGTGTGTGAGGGGGTGGGGAGTTGGATGGGGTACAGTGTGTGTGAGGGGGTGGGGAGTTGGATGAGGTACAGTGTGTGTGAGGGGGTGGGGAGTTGGATGGGGTACAGTGTGTGTGAGGAGGTGGGGAGTTGGATGGTGTACAGTGTGTGTGAGGGGGTGGGGAGTTGGATGGGGTACAGTGTGTGTGAGGGGGTGGGGAGTTGGATGGGGTACAGTGTGTGTGAGGGGGTGGGGAGTTGGATGGGGTACAGTGTGTGTGAGGGGTGGGGAGTTGGATGGGGTACAGTGTGTGTGAGGGGTGGGGAGTTGGATGGGGTACAATGCGTGTGAGGGGGTGGGGAGTTGGATGGGGTACAGTGTGTGTGAGGGGGTGGGGAGTTGGATGAGGTACAGTGTGTGTGAGGGGGTGGGGAGTTGGATGGGGTACAGTGTGTGTGAGGAGGTGGGGAGTTGGATGAGGTACAGTGTGTGTGAGGAGGTGGGGAGTTGGATGAGGTACAGTGTGTGTGGGGAGTTGGATGGTGTAAAGTGTGTGTTGGTGAGGGGTTGGGGAGTTGGATGGGGTACAGTGTGTGTGAGGGGGTGGGGAGTTGGATGAGGTACAGTGTGTGTGAGGAGGTGGGGAGTTGGATGAGGTACAGTGTGTGTGAGGAGGTGGGGAGTTGGATGGGGTACAGTGTGTGTGAGGGGGTGGGGAGTTGGATGAGGTACAGTGTGTGTGAGGGGGTGGGGAGTTGGATGAGGTACAGTGTGTGTGAGGAGGTGGGGAGTTGGATGAGGTACAGTGTGTGTGAGGAGTTTGGGAGTTGGATGGGGTACAGTGCGTGTGAGGGGGTGGGGAGTTGGATGAGGTACAGTGTGTTTGAGGGGGTGGGGAGTTGGATGAGGTACAGTGTGTGCGTGAGGAGGTGGGGAGCTGGATAGGGTACAGTGTGTGTGAGGAGGTGGGGAGTTGGATGAGGTACAGTGTGTGTGAGGAGGTGGGGAGTTGGATGGTGTAAAGTGTGTGTTGGTGAGGGGGTGGGGAGTTGGATGGGGTACAGTGTGTGTGAGGAGGTGGGGAGTTGGATGGGGTACAGTGTGTGTGAGGGTGGGGAGTTGAATGAGGTACAGTGTGTGTGTGAGGAGGTGGGGAGTTGGATGAGGTACAGTGTGTGTGAGGAGGTGGGGAGTTGGATGGTGTAAAGTGTGTGTTGGTGAGGGGGTGGGGAGTTGGATGGGGTACAGTGTGTGTGAGGGTGGGGAGTTGGATGGGGTACAGTGTGTGTGAGGAGGTGGGGAGTTGGATGGGGTACAGTGTGTGTGAGGTGGTAGGGAGTTGGATGAGGTACAGTGTGTGTGAGGGGGTGGTGGGTTGGATGGGGTACAGTGTGTGTGAGGGGGTGGGGAGTTGGATGGGGTACAGTGTGTGTGAGGAGGTGGGGAGTTGGATGAGGTACAGTGTGTGTGAGGGGGTGGGGAGTTGGATGGGGTACAGTGTGTGTGAGGGGGTGGGGAGTTGGATGGGGTACAGTGTGTGTGAGGGGGTGGGGAGTTGGATGGGGTACCAGTGTGTGTGAGGGGGTGGGGAGTTGGATGGGGTACAGTGTGTGTGAGGGGTGGGGAGTTGGATGGGGTACAGTGTGTGTGAGGGGGTGGGGAGTTGGATGGGGTACAGTGTATGTGAGGGGGTGGGGAGTTGGATGGGGTACAGTGTGTGTGAGGAGGTGGGGAGTTGGATGAGGTACAGTGTGTGTGAGGAGGTGGGGAGTTGGATGAGGTACAGTGTGTGTGAGGGGGTGGGGAGTTGGATGGGGTACAGTGTGTGTGAGGAGGTGGGGAGTTGGATGAGGTACAGTGTGTGTGAGGAGGTGGGGAGTTGGATGGGGTACAGTGTGTGTGAGGGGGTGGGGAGTTGGATGAGGTACAGTGTGTGTGTGAGGAGGTGGGGAGTTGGATGGGGTACAGTGTGTGTGAGGGGGTGGGGAGTTGGATGGGGTACAGTGTGTGTGAGGAGGTGGGGAGTTGGATGGGGTACAGTGTGTGTGAGGTGGTGGGGAGTTGGATGAGGTACAGTGTGTGTGAGGGGGTGGGGAGTTGGATGAGGTACAGTGTATGTGAGGGGGTGGGGAGTTGGATGAGGTACAGTGTGTGTGTGAGGAGGTGGGGAGTTGGATGGGGTACAGTGTGTGTGAGGGGGTGGGGAGTTGGATGGGGTACAGTGTGTGTGAGGAGGTGGGGAGTTGGATGGGGTACAGTGTGTGTGAGGGGGTGGGGAGTTGGATGGGGTACAGTGTGTGTGAGGGGGTGGGGAGTTGGATGGGGTACAGTGTGTGTGAGGAGGTGGGGAGTTGGATGGGGTACAGTGTGTGTGAGGTGGTGGGGAGTTGGATGAGGTACAGTGTGTGTGAGGAGGTGGGGAGTTGGATGGTGTAAAGTGTGTGTTGGTGAGGGGGTGGGGAGTTGGATGGGGTACAGTGTGTGTGAGGGGGTGGGGAGTTGGATGGGGTACAGTGTGTGTGAGGTGGTGGGGAGTTGGATGAGGTACAGTGTGTGTGAGGGGGTGGGGAGTTGGATGGGGTACAGTGTGTGTGAGGGGGTGGGGAGTTGGATGATGTACAGTGTGTGTGAGGAGGTGGGGAGTTGGATGAGGTACAGTGTGTGTGAGGGGGTGGTGGGTTGGATGGGGTACAGTGTGTGTGAGGGGGTGGGGAGTTGGATGGGGTACAGTGTGTGTGAGGGGGTGGGGAGTTGGATGAGTTACAGTGTGTGTGAGGGGGTGGGGAGTTGGATGGGGTACAGTGTGTGTGAGGGGGTGGGGAGTTGGATGGGGTACAGTGTGTGTGAGGGGGTGGGGAGTTGGATGGGGTACAGTGTATGTGAGGGGGTGGGGAGTTGGATGGGGTACAGTGTGTGTGAGGGGGTGGGGAGTTGGATGAAGTACAGTGTGTGTGAGGGGGTGGTGGGTTGGATGGGGTACAGTGTGCGTGAGGAGGTGGGGAGCTGGATAGGGTACAGTGTGTGTGAGGAGGTGGGGAGTTGGATGAGGTACAGTGTGTGTGAGGAGGTGGGGAGTTGGATGGTGTAAAGTGTGTGTTGGTGAGGGGGTGGGGAGTTGGATGGGGTACAGTGTGTGTGAGGGTGGGGAGTTGGATGGGGTACAGTGTGTGTGAGGAGGTGGGGAGTTGGATGAGGTACAGTGTGTGTGAGGAGGTGGGGAGTTGGATGGTGTAAAGTGTGTGTTGGTGAGGGGGTGGGGAGTTGGATGGGGTACAGTGTGTGTGAGGGGGTGGTGGGTTGGATGGGGTACAGTGTGTGTGAGGTGGTGGGGAGTTGGATGAGGTACAGTGTGTGTGAGGTGGTGGGGAGTTGGATGAGGTACAGTGTGTGTGAGGGGGTGGTGGGTTGGATGGGGTACAGTGTGTGTGAGGTGGTGGGGAGTTGGATGAGGTACAGTGTGTGTGAGGGGGTGGGGAGTTGGATGGGGTACAGTGTGTGTGAGGTGGTGGGGAGTTGGATGAGGTACAGTGTGTGTGAGGGGGTGGTGGGTTGGATGGGGTACAGTGTGTGTGAGGTGGTGGGGAGTTGGATGAGGTACAGTGTGTGTGAGGGGGTGGGGAGTTGGATGGGGTACAGTGTGTGTGAGGTGGTGGGGAGTTGGATGAGGTACAGTGTGTGTGAGGGGGCGGGGAGTTGGATGGGGTACAGTATGTGTGAGGGGGTGGGGAGTTGGATGGGGTACCAGTGTGTGTGAGGACGTGGGGAGTTGGATGGGGTACAGTGTGTGTGAGGGGTGGGGAGTTGGATGGGGTACAGTATGTGTGAGGGGGTGGGGAGTTGGATGGGGTACCAGTGTGTGTGAGGACGTGGGGAGTTGGATGGGGTACAGTGTGTGTGAGGGGTGGGGAGTTGGATGGGGTACAGTGTGTGTGAGGGGGTGGGGAGTTGGATGAGTTACAGTGTGTGTGAGGGGGTGGGGAGTTGGATGGGGTACAGTGTGTGTGAGGGGGTGGGGAGTTGGATGGGGTACAGTGTGTGTGAGGGGGTGGGGAGTTGGATGGGGTACAGTGTGTGTGAGGAGGTGGGGAGTTGGATGGGGTACAGTGTATGTGAGGGGGTGGGGAGTTGGATGGGGTGCAGTGTGTGTGAGGGGGTGGGGAGTTGGATGGTGTACAGTGTGTGTGAGGAGGTGGGGAGTTGGATGGGGTACAGTGTGTGTGAGGGGGTGGGGAGTTGGATGGGGTACAGTGTGTGTGAGGGGGTGGGGAGTTGGATGGGGTACAGTGTGTGTGAGGGGGTGGGGAGTTGAATGGGGTACAGTGTGTGTGAGGGGGTTGGGAATTGGATGGTGTACAGTGTGTGTGAGGGGGTGGGGAGTTGGATGGGGTACAGTGTGTGTGAGGGGGTGGGGAGTTGGATGGGGTACAGTGTGTGTGAGGAGGTGGGGAGTTGGATGGGGTACAGTGTGTGTGAGGGGGTGGGGAGTTGGATGGGGTACAGTGTGTGTGAGGGGGTGGGGAGTTGGATGGGTTACAGTGTGTGTGAGGGGGTGGGGAGTTGGATGGGGTACAGTGTGTGTGAGGGGTGGGGAGTTGGATGGGGTACAGTGTGTGTGAGGGTGGGGAGTTGGATGGGGTACAGTGTGTGTGAGGGGGTGGGGAGTTGGATGGGGTACAGTGTGTGTGAGGGGGTGGGGAGTTGGATGGGGTACAGTGTGTGTGAGGGGTGGGGAGTTGGATGGGGTACAGTGTGTGTGAGGAGGTGGGGAGTTGGATGGGGTACAGTGTGTGTGAGGGGTGGGGAGTTGGATGGGGTACAATGCATGTGAGGGGGTGGGGAGTTGGATGGGGTACAGTGTGTGTGTGAGGAGGTGGGGAGTTGGATGGGGTACAGTGTGTGTGAGGAGGTGGGGAGTTGGATGGGGTACAGTGTGTGTGAGGAGGTGGGGAGTTGGATGGGGTACAGTGTGTGTGAGGAGGTGGGGAGTTGGATGGGGTACAGTGTGTGTGAGGGGGTGGGGAGTTGGATGGGGTACAGTGTGTGTGAGGAGGTGGGGAGTTGGATGGGGTACAGTGTGTGTGAGGAAGTGGGGAGTTGGATGGTGTAAAGTGTGTGTTGGTGAGGGGTTGGGGAGTTGGATGGGGTACAGTGTGTGTGAGGGGGTGGGGAGTCGGATGGGGTACAGTGTGTGTGAGGAGGTGGGGAGTTGGATGGGGTACAGTGTGTGTGAGGAGGTGGGGAGTTGGATGGGGTACAGTGTGTGTGAGGGTGGAGAGTTGGATGGTGTACAGTGTGTGTGAGGGGGTGGGGAGTTGGATGGGGTACAGTGTGTGTGAGGGTGGAGAGTTGGATGGTGTACAGTGTGTGTGAGGGGGTGGGGAGTTGGATGGGGTACAGTGTGTGTGAGGGGGTGGGGAGTTGGATGGGGTACAGTGTGTGTGAGGGGCACTGTCATGTTGAGGCACTGTGTGTCAGATGATCTGGAGCATAACTGCCGATTCTAAAAGAGGTGGCTGCAGAGATAGTGGATGCATTGGTTCAAAAGTCCCTAGATTCAAGAACTGTGTGTCATAGGATCTCGTGCAGCCGATTGGAAGGTCGCAAATGTAACCCTGCCATTCAAGAAAGGAGTGAGAGAGAAAACAGGGAACTAGGCCAGTTAGCCTGACATCAGTCATCAGGAAACTTCTGGAGTCCATTGTTAAGGAAGTGGTGTCAGGGCACTTCGAAAATCGTATCATAATTGGGCAGAGTCAACATGATTTTATGAAAGGGAAATTGGATTTGACAAGTTTATTGGAGTTTTTTGAGGATGTAACTAGTAGGGTAGATAAAGGGGAACCAGTGGATGAAGTATATTTTGAATTCCAAAAGGCATTCAATAAGTTGCCACATAAAAGGTTCTTACACAAGATAAGGGCTCATTGGGTTGGGGGTGATATAGTAGCATAGATAGAGGATTGGTTATCAGACAGAAAACAGTGAGTAGGGATAAAGAGTTATTTTTCCAGTTGGCAGGCTGTTAACTAGTGGGGTGCCGCAAGGATCTGTGCTGGGGCCTCAGCTATTTACAATCTATATGAATGACCTAGATGAAGGGACCGTGTGTACTGTATCCAAGTTTGCTGATGATACAAAGTTAAGTGGGATAGTAATCTGTGAGTAGAATAGTCTGCAAAGGGATATAGATAGACTGAGTGAGGGGACGGTTAGGTGACATATGGAGTATAGTGAAAGGAAATGTGAGGTTATTCACTTTGGTAGGAAGAATAGAAAAACAGAATGTGGGTAGAATGTTCCCGATGTTGGGGAAGTCCAGAACCAGGAGACACAGTCTTAAGATAAGGGGTAAGCCATTTAGGACTGAGATGAGGAGAAACTTCTTCACTCAGAGAGTTGTTAACCTGTGGAATTCCCTGCCACAGAGAGTTGTTGATGCCAGCTCGTTGGATATATTCAAGAGGGAGTTAGATATGGCCATTATGGCTGAAGGGATCAAGGGGTATGGAGAGAAAGCAGGAAAGGGGTACTGAGGGAATGATCAGCCATGATCTTATTGAATGGTGGTGCAGGCTCGAAGGGCCGAATGGCCTACTCCTGCACCTATTTTCTATGTTTCGATGAATATTTTTTAAATGGTGAGAAACTTTTAAATATTGGTGTTAATAAGAACATAAGAGAAAATAAAAAATAGGAGCAGGAGTAGGCCATACGGACCCTCAAGCCTGCTCCGCCATTTAATACGATCATGGCTGATTTGATCATGGACTCAACTCCACATCCCTGCCCACTCCCCATCACCCCTTATCTCCTTATCAGTTAAGAGACTGTCTATCTCTGTCTTAAATTTATTCAGTGTCCCGGCTTCCACAGCTCTCTGAGGCAGCGAATTCCACAGATCAACAACCCTCTGAGAGAAGAAATTTCTCCTCATCTCAGTTTTAAATGGGCGGCCCCTTATTCTAAGATCATGCCCTCTAGTTCTAGTCTCCCCCATCAGTGGAAACATCCTCTCTGCATCCGCCTTGTCAAGCCCACTCATAATCTTATACATTTCGATAAGATCATCTCTCATTCTTCTGAATTCCAATGAGTAGAGGCCCAACCTACTCAACCTTTCCTCATAAGTCAACTCCCTCATCTCCAGAATCAACCTAATGAACCTTCTCTGAACTGACTCCAAAGCAAGTATATCCTTTCATAAATATGGAAACCAAAACTGCACGCAGTATTCCAGGTGTGGCCTCACTAATACCTTATATAGCTGTAGCAAGACTTCCCTCCTTTTATACTCCATCCCCTTTGCAATAAAGGCCAAGATACCATTGGCCTTCCTGATCACTTGCTGTATCTGCATACTATCCTTTTGTGTTTCATGCACAAGTACCCCCAGGTCCCGCTGTACTGCGGCACTTTGCAATCTTTCTCCATTTAAATAATAACTTGCTCTTTGGATTTCTTTCTGCCAAAGTGCATGACCTCACACTTTCCAACATTATACTCCATCTGCCAAATTTTTGCCCACTCACTTAGCCTGTCTCTGTCCTTTTGCAGATTTTTTGTGTCCTCCTCACACGTTGCTTTTCCTCCCATCTTTGTACCGTTGGCAAACTTGGCTACGTTACACTCAGTCCCTTCTTCCAATTCATTAATACAGATTGTAAATAGTTGGGGTCCCAGCACTGATCCCTGCGGCACCCCACTAGTTACTGATTGCCAACCAGAGAATGACCCATTTATCCCAACTCTCTGTTCTCTGTTAGTTCGCCAATCCTCTATCCATGCTAATATATTATACCCAACCCCGTGAACTTTTATCTTGTGCAGTAACCTTTTATGTTTTCAGAGAGATTTGGGTGTCCATGTGCAAGAAACATAGAAAGCTAGCATGCAGGTACAGCAAGCAATAAAGAAGGCAAATGGCATGTTGTCCTTTATTGCAAGGGAGTTGGAGTATAAGAGTAGGGAGGCCTTGCTGCAATAATACAAGGTCTTGGTGAGACCACACCTGGCATACTGCGCACAGTTTGGGTCCCCTTATCTCAGGAAGGATATACTTGCCTTGGAGGCAGTGCAATGAAGGTTCACTAGATTGATTCCTGGGATGAGAGGGCTGTCTTATGATGAGAGATTGGGTAAATTGGACCTATATTGTCTGGAGTTTAAAAGAATGAGAGGTGATCTCATTGAAACATATAGATTCTGAGGGGGTTTGACAGGGTGTTTCCCCTGGCTGGAGAATCTTGAACTAGGGGGCACAGTCTCAGGATAAAGGGAAGGCCATTTAAGACAGAGATGAGGAGGAATTTCTTCACAGAGAGCTGTGACTCCTTGAAATTCTCTGCCCCAGAGGGCTGTGGGTGCTGAGTCTTTGAGTATATTCAAGGCTGATAGATTTTTGGATTCTAGGGGAATCAAGGGATATGGAGATCGGGCGGGAAAGTGGAGTGGAGGTCGATGATCAGACACAATCTTATTGAATGGCGGAGCAGGCTCGAGGGGCCGACTCCTGCTCCTATTTCTTATCTTCTTACCCCAGCCATAACCAACCTTATCCAATACACAGCAGGTTGAGGAGATGACTCGTGTTTAAGCTCCCATCATCTGTTTCTTTCTCTGTTTTCCATGATATTCAGTATCAGCAGGAGGCCCAGAATGAGTATGAAGCAAAGATGAAGGCCTTACCACAAGAGATGGTGGAGCTGAGCAAGTCCATCATGGCCGCCAAGTTCATCCCGGAGCTGGAGGGGCTGCAGAGTGAAGGGAAAGATCCAGCAGAACCAAGGGCACATGACCCGCCACCGACTGAGGAGCTGGAGAACCTGCTGCTCAGTGCAACCGCAAAGCCTGAGGATGATCTGGAAGATCTTTACTCCAAGTTATAACTTAGCAACGAGCCGCCAGCCACAATGGCAAACCCTGCACCAGAGGTGCTCTGTACTGAGTGCAGCCGTGATCGGCACAGAGATAGATAGATGGGTTCACCAGCTGCTCTCAGTACTTTACACTGGTGCAAAGGGGCATTTGCTCATTTGTAGATTCGATACAGTAGTTTGCAGGCGTAGCATCGTCTCACTTGTTAGGATGCACATGTCCATTCAGGGATTGGCAGAGCTTAAGACTGGGTTCTCGGAAAAATGCTTCCTATTTCTGTGCATCTGTGGTTTTCATGACATTCCCTTTTTCATATTTACGGGTCTCTAGTGTAAAGACTCGGATTCAACCAGTAACCCTTCATGTGCCAGGGACTCTGCTCTCCTTTGACCTTAACACTAACCCATTGACATTAGAGATATTACAGTAAAACCATGCGGATTAGTAATATCGTTATTAGCGTCACATTAAAACAGGGATCAGAAAATTAATAAAGTAGAAAGTTATGACAACCACTTCTGATATGCTTCTCACTTCCTCTCTCTTTCCATGACTGTCACGGGATTGGGACTGACGGGAGAGATCTTTCAGAGAGAGGGCACAGGAGCGATGGGCCGAATGGCTCCTTCTGTGCTCTAAAATTCTGTCTTTTTTGGGGTTAATTAACCAGTCAATTCCCTTTGTATCCTAACCATAGAGCAAAACTAATTCCATTTATTCTCAAAACGTTAATTTATTGAAGGGGTTTTCTGCTTTGCATTTCTAGATCACAGGGTGATTTTTTTCAGACATTATCGATAAAAGCTAATGTGCAGTAGTTTGCTGACAGGCCTCTTGGGCCCTCTCTGCGGTGAGTGTCCCTGGGGTGTAAGTGTGTATCATTGAAGGTTTATTGGGACAGGAATGGGCAGGCAGCTAGCTCTATTAACAAGCACGTTGTACTGCCTGTAGATGCTGGGATGGGGGTGAGGTCTTTGTGGTACCTCTGGTTATAAACGTTCTAGAATAGGCACTTCTCTCCAAGTCAGTTTGCTACGGTCTTGTCAAAACTGTTAATTGTGATTCGTGTAGAAAACCATTTGTTTTAAATTTATTTAGACTGCAGTTTGAGTGACTAACACCTGCCGATGCTTTTGACAATAAAAGTGTGATTATTCCCTACTTTTGATGCGTGTTTTTTTTATATGAATTAAATTACACATTGTAGCCTTGAATGAGCCTGCTAGGGGTGAGCTTACAGTTTTCGCCAGCAGATTGAACAATCTGAAACTTGGGATTGTAGGGGAATTGTTTTCAGTCTTCTCTGATTCTTAGACCTCGGAACTTATAGTGGGAAAGGACAACACGTGGCACAAAATTTAGGCTGAACCCAGTGTCCGTTTTATTACGTAACAAAAAACAACTAAAACTACAGGACTAGACTTCTGAGAGAAATTGACTTTAGACATACAATCACTGTAGCTATTGTAGGTTCGTGGTCGTTGGTTCCGTGACCGATTGTTTTTTCTTCTGTCCGTTCTCTGCAGTGCTGTTCCCGTTCCTGTCCTTCTGTCTCTCTGTTTGTCCTTCCTTCCTTCTGTTTCTGTGTTGGTATACTTATATCCATAGTATGAATAAGTTTCCCGCTGGGCCAGGGTCCAATTAATGCATCTGAGTCGATGTGGTGATTTGTTTAACTGGCTGTGGTGAGGAGTTTGAATGGCTATTAATTTGCACACGGAGTCGACAGTGTAAAAGATAACTCCTAATCCTTAATGCCCTGTTATCCAAAAATGTGCATTTCGTAGGATCCTTTCTAGTCCTGGTTTCTTGCAGACTTGTAGTCACTGGGGTGAACAGTTTTACCCCCTGCGGCCAATCAACTCCGGGGCTCCTCGGATATATAGTATCAATCTCTTTGTCTGTATGCATAACCAAGTTTAGTCCTTGACCACAGAGATTGGTTTTAATAGGTGATGAATCACCACTTGCCTCAGGCTAGTGCCTTTTACCCTCCCAAGTAATCCAAAAGTTTTTACTTCAAAACAGTTTGTTTGTGGCCTCTTCCTGTGCTTTGTTCCAAGAAAAATAGGTGTATCCTTACAGGATTCAGCACTAACTGATATCATTGGACCAACATACTTCAGAATTATTAGTGTTAATGGTGTGGTTGATGGATAGGGTGGAGGGGCTCAAATTACAGACATGAACCAGACATGTCAGTGACACCAGCAAGCATCTATCAATGGGGCGGGGAAGGGCAATGCTCCTTTTGTCAATTTGGCTTAGTGATGGTGGTACCATTGAAAGTCGGAAGAAAGGGTTGGGCTTTCTCTTGTTGGAGATGGTCATTACCTGGCACTTATATGGCACGAATGTACCTTGTCAGCTCAAGCCTGGATGTTATCCATGTTCTGCTGTGGGTTGGCATGGGCTGCTTCATCATTAGAGGAGGTGTGCATGAAGATGAACAGTGTGGAATTGTTTACTGTTGAGAGGAAGAGAAGGTCATTGATAAAGCAGCTGAAGATAGTTTGCCAAGGATATTTCCCTGAGGAGCCCCTGCAGTGAAATACTGGGGGCTGCGATGATTGGCCTCCAACAATAAAACCCACCTTCCTTTGTGTCAGGTATGACTCCAACCACTGGAGGATTTTCCTTTGGACACTGATCGTCCCTCCTCCCGCCCCTGGAGTGTCGGTGTGAGATGCTAATGGTCAATATGTCGGGGATCATCAATGGCCAAAGGATCCACCATCTTTATAAACCTTTAGAAATCACATGTTGGGCCTCCGCTAGAATCGTAGAATGATGTAGCACAGAAGGAGGCCATACAGCTCATCGTGTCTGTGCCGACTATTGGGTAGAGCTCTGCAATTAATCCCACTCCCCTGCTCTTTCCCCCTAAATATTTATCCAATTCCCTTTTGAAAGTTACTATTGAATCTGCTTCCACCGCCCTTTCAGGCAGTGCGTTTCCGATCACAACAACTCGCCGTGTAAAAATCATTCTCCTCATGCCGCCTCTGGTCCTTGACCACAGACATTGGTTTTAATGGGTGATGAATCACCAATTGCCTTTTCCCCTCCCAGGTAATCCAAAAGATTTTACTTTAAAACAGTTTGTTTGTGGCCTCTTCCTGTGCTTTGTTCCAAGAAAAATAAGTGTATCCATACAGGATTCAGCACTAACTGATACCATCAGACCAACATACTTCAGAATCAGGAGAACAACCCCAGCTACTCCAGGCTCCCCACATAACTGAAGTCCCTCATCCCAGGTACCATTCTGGTAAATCTCCTCTGCACCCTCTCCAAGAGCTTGACATCCTTCCTACAGTGCAGTGCCCAGAATTAAACACAATACTCCAGCTGGGGCCGATCCAGTGTTTTATACAGCTTTAGTCTACCTTCCTTGTTTTTGGATTCGATTCCTGTATTAAAAAAGCCAAGGATCCCATATACATTTTTAAACAGCCTTCTCAACTTGTCCTGCCACCTTCAAAGATCTGTGTACACACACCCCCGGGTCTCTCTGTTCCTGCACAATCTTTAAAATTGTACTTTTTAGTTCATAGATACATAGAAAATAGGTGCAGGAGTAGGCCATTTGGCCCTTCGAGCCTGCACCACCATTCAATATGATCATTACTGATCATGCAACTTCAATACCCCATTCCTGCTTTCTCTCCATACCCCTTGATCCCTTTAGCCGTAAGGGCTATATATCTAACTCCCTTCTGAATATATCTAATGAACTGGCATCAACAACTCTCTGTGGTAGAGAATTGCACAGGTTCACAATTCTCTGAGTGATGAAGTTTCTCCTCATCTCGGTCCTAAATGGCTTACCCCTTACCCTTAGACTGTGACCCCTGGTTCTGGATTTCCCCAACATCAGGAACATCCTTCCTGCATCTAACCTGTCCAATCCCGTCAGAATTTTATATGTTTCTATGAGATCCCCTCTCATTCTTCTAAATTCCAATGAATATAAGCCTAGTCGATCCAGTCTTTCTTCATATGTCAGTCCTGTCATCCCGGGAATCAATCTGGTGAACCTTCGCTGCACTCCCTCAATAGCAAGAATGTCCTTCCTCAGATTAGGAGACCAAAACTGAACACAATACTCAAGATGTGGTCTCACCAAGGCCCTGTACAACTGCAGTAAGACCTCCCTGCTCCTAAACTCAAATCCCCTCGCTATGAAGGCCAGCATGCCATTTGCCTTCTTCACCGCCTGCTGTACCTGCATGCCTACCTTCAATGATTGATGTACCATGACACCCAGGCCTCGTTGCACCTCCCCTTTTACTAATCTGTCACCATTCAGATAATAATTTGCCTTCCTGTTTTTGCCACCAAAGTGGATAACCTCACACTTACCCACATTATACTGCATCTGCCATGAATTTGCCCATTCACCTAACCTGTTCAAGTCCCCCTGCAGCCTCCCAGCATCCTCCTCGCAGCTTGAACTGCCACAGCTTAGTGTCATCTGCAAACTTGGAGATATTACATTAAATTCCTTCGTCTAAATCATTAATATATATTGTAAATAGCTGGGGTCCTAGCACTGAACCGTGCGGCATCCCACTAGTCACTGCCTGCCATTCTGAAAAGAACCCGTTTATTCTCACTCTTTGCTTCCTGTCTGCCAACCATTTCTCTATCCACGTCAATACATTACCCCCAATACCATGTGCTTTAATTTTGCACACTAATCTCCTGTGTGGGACCTTGTCAAAAGCCTTTTGAAAGTCCAAATACACCACAACCACTGGTTCTCCTTAATCAACTTTACTAGTTACATCCTCAAAAAATTCTAGAAGATTTGTCAAGCATGATTTCCCTTTCATAAATCCATGCTGACTTGGACCGATCCTGTCACTGCTTTCCAAATGCGCTGCTATTACATCTTTAATCATTGATTCCAGCATTTTGCCCACCACCGATGTCAGGCTAACTGGTCTATAATTCCCTGTTTTTTCTCTCCCTCCTTTTTTAAAAAGTGGGGTTACATTAGCTACCCTCCAATCCATAGGAACTGAACCAGAGTCCATGGAATGTTGGAAAATGACCACAATGCATCTACTATTTCTAAGGCCACTTCCTTAAGTACTCTGAGATGCAGACTATCAGGCCCTGGGGATTTATCGGCCTTCAGTCCCTTCAATTTCCCTAGCACCATTTCCTGACTATTAAGGATTTCCCTCAGTTCCCCCTTGTCGCTAGACCCTCGGTCCCCTAGTATTTTCGGGAGGTTATTCGTGTCTTCCTTAGTGAAGACAGAACCAAAGTATTTGTTCAATTGGTCTGCCATTTCCTTGTTCCCCATTATAAATTCATCTAATCCTGACTGCAAGGAACCTACATTAGTCTTCACTAATCTCTTTCTCTTCACATATCTATAGAAGCTTTTGCAGTCAATTTTTATGTTCCCTGCAAGCTTACTCTCATACTCTATTTTCCACCCTCCTAATTAAACCCTAAGTCTTCCTCTGCTGAATTCTAAATTTCTCCCAGTCCTCAGGTTTGCTGTTTTTTCTGGCCAATTTATATGCCTCTTCCTTGGATTTAACACTTTCCCTATTTTCCCTTGTTAGCCATGGTTGAACCACCTTCCCTTTTTTATTCTTGCCCCACACAGGGATGTACAATTGTTGAAGTTCATCCATGTGATCTTTAAATGTCTGCCATTGCCTATCCACCGTCAACCCTTTAAGTATCATTCTCCAGTCTATCCTAGCCAATTCATGTCTCATACCGTCAAAGTTTCCTTTCTTTAAGTTCAGGACCCTAGTCTCTGAATTAACTGTCACTCTCCATCTTAATAAAGAATTCTTTAAAGGGATTTTAAAGATTGGTGGGAAAGATAGGGGTAACAAGACTCCCATAAAGACAGGGTCTTTCCACATTATTTTTAGCTTGGAGCTTGCAGTGAAGTTTGGAGCTTGCAGCTTGTTTCTAGAGCGCGCTCTCTCCCTCTCGCTCTCGTTCCACCAAGATCGATATACCAGAGGAAGAGGCCGCAGTACCGCAGAAGAAGCCACCGAGACTGAAAACCAGCAGGCAGTGACTTCCCACAGCTAAGCTGAACAAGGAAACCGGCTGCGTGTGGTGGTGAGCATGGTCGCGAGTGTCCCAAGCTAGGTGAGACTAAGGGCTCAGGGTTTTCTCAGAAGTGAAGCTTTTCAGGGCTATTCTGGGGAGGAAGCTTCGATTGGGTAATCCACCAGGGAATTACTGCATGTTACTAGGTCTCATTTCTGTATTGTATGTATGTTGTTTGTAACCTGGATTTTATTCTCCACAGAGACACTGATTTGGTTTAGTAGTGCATGTTTAAGCCAGTGTATGTTAGACCAAATAAATATAAGTACGTTTTTCACCGAAGCATTCCTGTCCGTGACCCATTTCATTTACACTCTGAATAATAATTCCCAGGTCTCGAACTTTCGTAAGGCGGGACGATTCGAACCGTCCGTCTAGCAATTAGGCTAGTATCAAAACCGCTTACATACTGACCCCTGGGGGAAACCGCTGTATACCCCCCTCCAGTCTGAAAAACAAACCGTTCCCCACTAGTCTCTGCTTTCTGTCCCTTAGCTAATTTTGTATCCATGCTGCCACTGTCCCTTTAATCCCATGGGCTTTAATTTTGCTAACAAGTCTATTATGTGATATTTTGTCAAATGCCATTTGAAAGTCCAATGCACAACATCGACAGTGGCTGACTGGCCTGTAGTTGCTCTCATCAACCCTCTCCATAACTTCATCAAAGAACTCAATCAAGTTAGTCAAATACAATTTGCCTTTAACAAATCCATGCTGGCTTTCATTAATTAACTCATATTTTTCCAAGTGCCAATTAACTTTGTCCCGGATTATTGTCTCTAAAGTTCCCCCACCAACGACGTTAGGCTGACTGGCCTGTAGTTGCCGGGTTTATCCACCTCTGCTTTTTTGAACAGGAGTGTAACATTTACAATCCTCCAGTCCACTGGCACCACTCCTATATCTAAGGAGGATTGGAAGAGCCTCCACAATTTGCACCTTTATTTTCCTCAGCAACCGACCGGGTAACTTTTGTACCTTGAGCGCTGCCAACCTTTTTAATACCTCCTCTTTATCTATTTTTAGCCATTCCAATTCCAGTAATTCCTCCTCTTTGAAAGTAGATTCAAATAGTAAAAGGATAGTCAAAAGAAAGGTTTGGTGGCCAGTGAGGATGACACAGATGCTATCAATCAAAATCAAAGTATCAAAAAAGCCTTTTTACAGAGGCACACACAATAAATTCCACATTATAAAAAAAAAACATAATACATGAAATTATGATATTATTCGCTGTGTCTACAATGCACTGCAGTCCATCCAGTGCCCACCGGTCACTGAACCCTTTCTTTTGACTCTCCAGTGTCAGCTGTGGCTCAGTGGGTAGCACTCTCGACTCTATGTCACAAGGTTGTGGGTTCAAATTCCACTCTAAAGACTCGAGCACAAAAATCTAGGCTGACAGTGCAGTGCTGAGGGAATGCTGCATTGTCAGAGGTGCTGCCTTTTGAATGAGACATTAAACTGTGGCCCTAACTCTCTGGCGGATGTAAAAGATCCCATGGCATAATTTCAAAGAAGAGCAGGGAGTTATCCCCGTGACCTGGCCAATATTTATCCCTCAATGAATATAACAAAAACAGATTATCTGGTCATTATCACAGAGCTGTTTGTGGGAGCTTGCTGTGTGTACATTGGCTGCTGGGTTTCCTATATTGCAACACTCGGGGGGGGGGGGGGGGGGGGGGGGGGGAAATACTGCATTGGCTGTAAAGTGCTTTGGGATGTCCAGTGGTCTAGAAAGGCACTATGGAAATGAAAGTCTTTCTTTTTCTTTTTACTATTTGACTCTACTTTGAGTTGAGTGTTAAGTATGGAAGAACTCCACAAGACTGCGTACTGTGAGCTAAAACTGATGTGACCTTAGTCTCTTTAATATAACTCCAGAGTGCCTAAGCAGCATGGCAGACAACCTCTTATACTCCCTTGCACGAGGTGTGCAAGTGACCCTTGGGCCTCCAATAGTTGCACCCTCTGGTGGCAAGTCAGTTGCAATGTTTACATACATAACATCACTCCCCCCGCCCCCCCAAAAGTCTTTGATACAAATTATTTACAAGTTGAGACGATCCGGGGCCCTACGCTCCCTGCTTGATCGTCTGAGCTCAAACTCTGGCATGGGTGAGTTGACCGGACCATTGCTGCACTGTGGCGTGGCTGGTCTGACAGGACTGTTGGGAATGGTGGGTTCATCTTCTTGATTGACAGCAAGGTGGATTGCTGGTTGGGTGTGTTGGCGGATCGATGATGATGATGTCCTCTTCAGGTTGTTCCTGGTTGTCGGTGAACCGCAGTTTGGTCTGATCCAAATGCTTTCTGCATGTTTGCCCATTCAATAGTTTGACTATAAACACTTTATTCCCCTCCTTGACCAAGACAGTGGCAGCGACACATTTAGGACCATGACCGTAATTAAGGACAAATACAGGGCCGTTAACATCAATGTCACGTGATACAGCCGCATGATCGTGGTACATGTTTTGCCGGTGACGCCGGGTTTCCACATGATCATTTAGATCCGGTTTTGAATGCTCTCTTCATTAACAATTCTGCAGGGGGAACCCCAGTTAGCAAGTGGGGTCGCGTCCGGTAGCTGAGCAGAACCCGAGATAAGCGGGTCTGCAAGGACCCTTCCATCACGCGTTTCAAGCTCTGCTTGATAGTTTTGACTACCCATTCCGCTTGACCGTTGGATGCGGACTTAAACAGGGCAGACCTGACATGCTTGATGCCATTGCAGGTCATAAACTCATTGAATTCCAAGCTGGTGAAACATGGTCCATTGTCACTAACAAGGATGTCGGGCAAGCCATGGATGGCGAACAGCCCGGAGGCTTTCAATGGTGGCAGTGGACGTGCTGGATGACATGATTACGCATTCAATCCATTTAGAGTAAGCGTCCACTACAATTAAAAACATCTTTCCGAGAAAGGGGCCAGCAAAATCTACGTGGATCCTGGACCACAGTTTGGGTACTTTTCAGAATGGCAGGCAGTGACTAGTGGGGTACCGCAAGGTTCTGTGCTGGGGCCCCAGCTGTTTCCATTGTACATTAATGATTTAGACGAGGGGATTAAATGTAGTATCTCCAAATTTGCGGATGACACTAAGTTGGGTGGCAGTGTGAGCTGCGAGGAGGATGCTATGAGGCTGCAGAGTGACTTGGTTAGGTGAGTGGGCAAATGAATGGCAGATGAAGTATAATGTGGATAAATGTGAGGTTATCCACTTTGGTGGTAAAAACAGAGAGACAGACTATTATCTGAATGGTGACAGATTAAGGAAAAGGGAAGGTGCAACGAGACCTGGGTGTCATGGTACATCAGTCATTGAAGGTTGGCATGCAGGTACAGCAGGCGGGTTAAGAAAGCAAATGGCATGTTGGCCTTCATAGCGAGGGGATTTGAGTACAGGGGCAGGGAGGTATTACTACAGTTGTACAGGGCCTTGGTGAGGCCACACCTGGAGTATTGTGTACAGTTTTGGTTTCCTAACTTGAGGAAGGACATTCTTGCTATTGAAGGAGTGCAGCGAAGATTCACCAGACTGATTCCCGGGATGGTGGGACTGACCTATCAAGAAAGACTGGATCAACTGGGATTGTATTCACTGGAGTTCAGAAGAATGAGAGGGGACCTCATAGAAACGTTTAAAATTCTGACGGGTTTAGACAGGTTAGATGCAGGAAGAATGTTCCCAATGTTGGGGAAGTCCAGAACCAGGGGTCACAGTCTAAGGATAAGGGGTAAGCCATTTAGGACCGAGATGAGGAGAAACATCTTCACCCAGAGAGTGGTGAACCTGTGGAATTCTCTACCACAGAAAGTAGTTGAGGCCAATTCACTAAATATATTCAAAAGGGAGTTAGATGAAGTCCTTACTACTCGGGGGATCTAGGGGTATGGCGAGAAAGCAGGAAGGGGGTACTGAAGTTTCATGTTCAGCCATGAACTCATTGAATGGCGGTACAGGCTAGAAGGGCCGCATGGCCTACTCCTGCACCTATTTTCTATGTTTCTATGTCTATGTTTCTATGGAGGGCCATGACCACAGACTCAATGGAGCCTCCTTTGGTGCATTGCTCAATTTAAGCACGTGTTGCACTGCTGTACGCATGACTCTAAGTCCGAGTCAATGCCGGGCCACCAAACATGCAACCTGGCTATAGCCTTCATCATGACTATGCCTGGGTGGGTATTGTGTAGGTCGCATATAAACATTTCCCTGCCTTTTTTTGGCAAAACCACATGATTATCCCATAAGAAACAATCCGACTGGATGGACATTTCATCTTTGCTTCAATGAAATGACTTAATTTCATCTCGCATTTCCCCGGGAACAGCCGACCAGCTCCCATTGAGGACGGGTGACCCCTCGCTCTCAAAAGCATCCATGACCGAAGCAAATCTGTGGACTGCGCCATTTCCACCCCGGTAGTGGGCAATGGTAGCCGACTGAGGGCATCGGCACAGTTCTCCGTGCCTGGTCTATGACGGATAACATAGTCATAAGCGGATAATGTTAGTGCCCATCTTTGGATGTGGGACGAAGCATTGGTATTTATACCTTTGCTCTCTGAAAACAGCGAAATGAGCGGCTTGTGGTCAGTTTCAAGCTCAAACCGAAGTCCAAATAGATATTGGTGCATTTTCTTAACCCCATATACACATGCTAACGCCTCTTTCTCGACCATACTGTAGGCTCTCTCAGCCTTAGACAGACTTCTAAACGCGCATGCAATCGGTTGAAGTTTTCCCGATACATTGGTTTGCTGTAACACACATCTGACCCCGTACAAAGATGCATCACAAGCTAGCACTAATCGTTTACACGGATCATACAGTACAAGTAACTTATTAGAACAAAGTAGGTTTCTGGCCTTCTCAAAGGCTGACTTTTGAGATTTACCCCAAACTCAGTCGTCACCCTTCCGTAGCAACATGTGCAACAGTTCCAGCAAAGTGCTTAACCTGGGTAGAAAGTTACCAAAATAGTTGAGGAGTCCCAGGAACGAACGCAGTTCCGTCACATTCTGTGGTCTGGGTGCATTCTTGATGGCCTCTGTCTTTGAGTCCGTGGCTCTGATGCTGTCTGCCGCAATCTTTCTCCCCAAAAATTCGATCTCTGGCGCCAAGAAAACACACTTGGAGCGTTTTAGCCTGAGTCCCACTCTGTCCAGTCGACTTAGAACCTCTTCCAGGTTGTGCAGATGTTCGATGGTGTCACAACCGGTGATCACTATGTCGTCTTGAAACACAATGGTGCGCGGAACCGATTTCAGCAGACTCTCCATGTTCCTCTGGAAGATGGCAGCAGCCGAGCGAATCCCAAAAGGGCATCTGTGGTATATAAACAGTCCTTTGTGTGTGTTGATGCACGGCAATCTTTTCGAAGATTCAGCCAGCTCCTGTGTCATGTAGGCGGAGGCTAGGTCCAACTTGGTGAATGACTTCCCCCAGCTAACATTGCGAACAGGTCATCCGCCTTGGGTAGTGGGTACTGGTCTTGTAACAAGACTCGATTGATCGTTACCTTGTAATCTCCACAGATTCTGACCGTGCCATCGCTTTTCAACACCGGAACAATCGGACTGGCCCACTCGTTGAATTCGACTGGCAATATGATTCCCTCTCTTTGAAGTCTGTCCAGTTCGATCTCGCATCATATATGGAACCGCTCTAGCCTTGTAATGAACGGGCCTTGCATCGGGGACCAGATGGATCTGCACCGTGGCGCCTATGAAGTTGCCGATGCCTGGTTCAAATAGCGACGGAAACTTGCTCAGCACTTGGCGCACAAGGCATCATCCACTGAAGATAGTGCTTTGATGTCGTCCCAGTTCCATCGAATCTTTCCCAGCCAGCTTCTGCCGAATAGCGTTGGGCCATCGCCTGGTACAATCCATAGTGATAAATCATGCACAGCTCCATCGAACGATAGCTTAACTGCCGCACTGCCAATGACTGGTATGAGCTCTTTGGTGTAGATGCACAGCTTTGTCTGAATCGGGCTCAGTTTGGGCCTTTGTGCCTTGTTGCCCCACAGTTCCATAATTGACTGACTCGCCCCCTTGTCCAATCCCATTGATACCGGAATACCGTTCAATTTGACTTTCAGCATGATAGGAGGGTGAAGGTGTGTACCCCATACACTTCTTCCTCGGGTTGAGTTGCCCCTCTTGTTTGTTCTGCGTGATCCACGCCGGATCGATCATCCTCTGCCGACTCTGCCACGTGGTGAGTCGCAGCACTCTTGCACATTCGCTGGAGGTGCCCTGTTGTTTCGCAGCCTTTGCACACGTAGTGCTTGAATCGACATCGATGGGCTCGATGATTACCCTCGCAGCGCCAACATGGTGCTAATGGATTTGCATTCACTCCTGATGGCGGACTTTGAGTCATCCTAGGCCTTGCAGCTGCAGACGTGTAGGCCCTGCCATATGCAGTTCTGTCTGCTAGCGATGTTATTTTATGTACAGTACTTGCCGGTGAGCTTCGATGCTGGGAAGATATCTGTCTGGTATTATCGCTCGTGGATATGAATGCCTGGGTTATCATGATGGCCTTGCTTAGGTCTAGGGATTTGGCAGACAGCAGCTTGCGAAGAATGACCTCATGGCCGATGCCAAGCACAAAAAAGTCCCGCAACATTTCCCCCAAAAATCCAGCAAATTCGCGCAAGGCGCCTCAGGTCAGTGACATAACTCGCCACGTCCTGGCCCTCGGAGTGGTGTTGCGTGTAGAAGCGATACCTGGCCATTAAGACGCTCTCCTTCGGCTTGAGGTGGTTCCGAACCAGTGTACACACCTCTGTATATATCTTCTCCGCTGGTTTCTCCGGTGCTAGCAGATTCTTGATGAGGCCGTATATTGTGGACCCACACACGGTGAGGAGAATCGCCCTGCGCTTGATCGCTTTATCGTCCCTATCCAGCTTGTTGGCCACGAAGAACTGATCAAGACGCTCAACGAAGGCTTCCCAATCATCACCCTCTACAAATCTCTCTCAAATACCAACGGCTGCCATGACCGTGTGAAAGTTTGTAATCTGTTACTCGTCGCCAATTGTTAAGTATGGAAGAACTCCACAAAACTGAGTACTGTGAGCTGAAACTGATGTGACCTTAATCTCTTTAATACAACTCCAGAGTGCCTAAGCAGCATGGCAGACAACCGATTATACTCCCTTGCACGAGGTGTGCAGGTGACCCTTGGGCCTCCAACAGTTGCACCCTCTGGTGACAAGTCTGACACAGTTACAGTGTTTACATACATTTTTATGTCCTTGGATACTCTAATAATGACTCCACGTGGCAGTGTGTCGTACTTGAACTGTAGTGACCTTAGTCCTTTATTTATTAACTCCAGAGTGAAGATCACACCTGGTGGCCTGTCTTTTATACTAGGCCAGGCACACCTGTACAGGTAACCTGCAAGTCTCCCACTGCTGTGCCCTCTGGTGGCACACCTTGTGATAGTACCAACAGTAGCCATGTAGGATACACGACATCACTCTCCCCTAAACCTTTAGTGTAAATCGCCTCTGCATTGACTGTGCTCTGGGCTTAGCTCTATCTGGCCTCTATCTAGTTGACCCTTGGCAGGTCGTTTCGATCTTGGGTGAGTGGTTGGTGCAGTAGATGCTGGTGGTTGCTGTTTGTGTGTGTTCCTGACCACACCATTCTCCCCCCCCACCCTCACCCCCCAACACATATAGATAATGCCAGAGGCTCATTGTATTCATATATATTTTCAAGTTCAGAAAAACAAGTTTGAATTACATTTGTGGTTCCGTTGTGAGACAAGTACGTTAGACTGGTGAGATACATTATCGATGTGGTGACCGGTGTGTAAGGACAAACTAGCTCCAGAACTGCTGGATGGTGTCCCTGCAGTCTGGTGGTGGCGTAGTGCCCAGTGCTGGCAGTGGGAACCTGGTTGGCTCAAGTTGCGTGCTCTTGGGGCTGTTGCCATGGTTCCTAGCGTCGGACAGGTTCACAGATGCCTGTGACCTCCCTGTCCTCTCCTTGCGCCCTGGGTCGCTGCTGCTCCCTGAGGAGCAGTCGTCTAGCTGTGCACAGGGAACTGCTGACTCGCTAGTCTGGGCGTTATTTGGTTTGGGATTGTGGCTGGTCCCGGTCCCCTTTGGGGGGACTGTAGCGGGTGATTCTTCGATTCCGGGTATGGCCTTGGTGGCGATGGGGTCTGGGGGCTGTGCCTTAGTACAGTTTGCTCTTTCAGGCTCATGGCAGTTGGTGCCATCGGGTGCCTGAGAGGTGGACTGATCAGGGGCAGGGTATCGATACCAGTGCTGTTGCCCTCCTGAGATCGCTTGCTCTGCAGCTCATGTGTATTGGCTTCTTGTGGCCACACTCCATGGTGCATAGCTCCGGTCCCCGGGACGCAGACTATTGGGTATTGGGTAACTCACTGGATCTGTGTGCGCCCGATGGGTGTCTGCCTGCTGCATTGGCTGCATGCAGTTGAAATCCTACATCGCAGAACTTTTCATTATTTATTGTGGATACTCTGTAGCTCCGATCGCGATCACGTAACTTTTCCTCGCTGGTTTCATGTACACAATTCTGATCATCAATTACACATTTTACATGATCGCGCTGTAGGATTGCAAAATTCATGGGAATCCCCCCCCCCAGTGTTTGGACTTTTTGGATAGGGAATTTAATTTGGAACTGTCAACCAGAAAGTTTGGGATCCTAAAGTGCACATGAAAGAAACTACGAGTTTTTAACCAAGTTTGGGATTTTTAAAAGGCGAATGTTGGGTCTGCAAGAAAAGGGGTGGGGTCAATCTCTAAAAGGCCAGTTTGGACATTGGAGCTAATCAAATTGTCTGGGAATTGTTTACCCTCGAAACCTGCCCATAGAAGACATTTATATTTTAACAATCAGCCACGGAAGAAACGTTATTCACCCCACCCAGAGGACCCAAATATCATATACATATTCCAACACCTTTTCAACAGGCATAGAAATATCTGGCTCCGGCCAGACTTCCAGGCACAAAAAAACCAGCGCTATCACAATGGACAAGAGCTCATCAACTCAGAAAAGTCTATCGACGCCAGATTAAAACTTAATCAAGTTTCAGTTAGCTGGACTGCAAAACTTAAACAAAGAATTAAGGTTGATTTGGGACACAGATAAGGAAGTCTCTCAAAGTATAATTAAGGCCTGTTTTTACAGCCAGGAGAACACTTTGCTTCTACACCAGCTTCGTATGCTTCAGACCTGACAGACTTCAAGATCAGCACAGCAGTTTTTCGTTAACCTGGTTCTTCAGAACATCAACCAAGACAGTATTGCAAGTGACCAGGGCACCAAGCACGCCATGGCTCACGAACAACCATCAAGATATTACCAGCAACCAAATTGGTAATATTGAGCCACCGCGACCAACGATTTCCAAACCGAAGTCAACTCGACGAAAACCCGAAGATTCGCAAGCTGTTTCCACTCTACAAGCTATCCCTGAGCTTCCAATGGGTAAAACATTACCTAAAAGAACTTTAAAACCTACTGCTGAAGGAAGAAAGTGGGTACTTGCCCCATAAATCCAATACATGCCCTACCGCATCAGCGGACACCACCCAACTGAGGAACACGCAGCAAGAAGTCCTCTCCTATATTCGGTGTACGGCTAACAGAATCGACAAAATCCAACTCACCCCAAAACATCACCCCATTACCGACTGTCAAGGAAGGATTGGTGAGCATAGTCCCTGAAGCCCCAGAGCCCAACCTAGTTAGATAGGGGAATTGGGAGGTGGGAGGTGTTGTACTGCTGTGTATTCCCTTGTGTTTGAGTAAAGGATTCCCCATTAGAGTGATAAGTTTTCTCTCATTTAAAGTGACAAGTTTTCTCTCCTCTAAAGTGATAAGTTCTCTCAGTTTTAATAAAAGGTGTATTCATTCTTCTTGAATAAAACCCAAACATTTCTTTGTACAAAACAGTTGTCTGCTGTACTTTATCACACCCTGATTAATAAATCCAGGCTCGAGAACCAGGGAGTAGGAGCGACACTCAACCGCTCTAGGTCAGGGAAGGCAAACTGACCCCACAAACCACCCCCTACAGCGTGACTTTTCCTTGCTTATTGCATGTACACAACTCTGATCATCAGTTGCACATTTTATCTCTAACTTACAGTTGCTATTACATTGCTTGAGTGTGTGGAACTGTCCCTTTAATTGTAGTGGGTTGCAGGCCTCCTTTAAGAGAGCCTTGCTATCTTTACCCCAATCCTCTTTATCGTTTGGTGCCACTTGTTACTCCATCAGCACTGCACCTCGTGGTCTGGCTGCGGCCATCTTTTTCTTCAGCACCTCACCTCGTGGTTTGGGTGCCATCTTTCCTCCGTCCACGATGTCGACTGCGGTGATCCTCTTTGTTAAGTCCTGATTCTAATGTACTGACTTACACGAGACACATGCTGAAGTCAAGGTCACTCAGGACCTGCACCTTTAATTCCAGCTCTCCAGTGCTGCACTTGCCTGAGACCTCCCTTTATATACCTCAGTGGGACAGGTATGGAGTGTCTCCTGCAAGTGCACCCTGGTGGTAAGGTATGCTTATTGTTACAGGTCATATCCAGTTACAGTAATGTGAGATACATGACATCACCCTCCCCAAGATCTTATTGCCTTTATAGATTCAATCTCTCAGGTGGTCTGCGCTCTCGCGTGGAGCGTCTTAATTGTGGTTCAGTTGTTTGCCTTGGTGACTGTTTTTCATTCGGTGTGATTGCTGGTATCTCGCCTGGGCTGTCTGTTTCGTTCGGTGTGATTGCTGGTATCTCACCTGGCTGTCTGTTTCGTTCGGTGTGATTGCTGGTATCTCACCTGGGCTGTCTGTTTCGTTCGGTGTGATTGCTGGTATCTCACCTGGCTGTCTGTTTCGTTCGGTGTGATTGCTGGTATCTCGCCTGGGCTGAATGTTTCGTTCGGTGTGATTGCTGGTATCTCGCTTGGGCTGTCTGTTGAGACTGCCCTTTCCTCAGGTTGTTCCACCTGTTTGTCCACCAGTTGTGGTGTGAGTTCCACATTGTAGTCTGCCTCTGGTTCTTCAGTGTTATCAGTGAATCTACTTTTTACTTGGTCTACGTGCCTCCGGCAGGTTTGGCCATTATCCATTTGTACAACCAGTAGCCTGTTTCCCTCTTTGTCTGTTACTGTCCCTGCAAGCAATTTGGGACCCCGGCCATAGTTTAGCACAAACACTTTGTCCCCTATCTCTTTCCACCTCCCCCTTGAATTTCGGTCATGGTACTCAGTTAGCTTTTGACGTTTAGCCTCAACAATTTCATGCATGTCTGGAAGGATTAACAAGAGCCTGATCTTTAAGGTTCATTTCATCAATAGTTGCGCGGGGGGAACCCCAGTCAACGAATGCAGACGAGATCTGTATGCCAGCAGCAGTCGCGACAGGCGGCTCTGCAGTGTGGGACCTTGGATTCTGAGCATGCCTTGTTTAATGATCTGCACTGCTCGCTCCGCCTGGCCATTGGAGGCCGGCTTGAAAGGTGCCGTCTTAACGTGATTTATACCGTGGTCAACTATAAAATCATGAAATTCTGCACTGGTGAAGCACGGACCATTATCACTGACCAATATGTCAGGAATGCCGTGCGTTGCAGACATGGTGCTCAGGCTCTCCACAGTGGTGGAGGTGGTGCTCGAGTTTAAAATGGTGCTCTCGATCCATTTTGAAAATGCATCAACGACTACGAGGAACATTTTGCCCATGAATGGGCCCGCATAGTCGACATGCACCCGCGACCACGGTTTGGTGGGCCAGGGCCAGGGGCTTAGGGGGGCCTCCCTGGGGGCATTACTGAGTTGGGCACAAATGGTGCACCGACGGACGCAGAGCTCTAAGTCCGCGTCAATGCCAGGCCACCAGACGTGGGATCTAGCTATGGTCTTCATAAGGACAATCCCCGGATGAAATAAAGGAGAGTATCAAATTAAAAACTAATGCGTATAAGGTGGCCAAGGTTAGTGGGAAACTAGAAGATTGGGAAAATTTTAAACGACAGCAAAGAATGACTAAGAAAGCAATAAAGAAAGGAAAGATAGATTATGAAAGTAAACTTGCACAAAACATAAAAACAGATAGTAAAAGCTTTTACAGATATATAAAACTGAAAAGAGTGACTAAAGTAAATGTTGGTCCCTTAGAAGATGAGAAGGGGGATTTAATAATGGGAATTGTGGAAATGGCTGAGACCTTAAACAATTATTTTGCTTCAGTCTTCACAGTGGAAGACACAAAAACCATGCCAAAAATTGCTGGTCACGGGAATGTGGGAAGGGAAGACCTTGAGACAATCACTATCACTAGGGGGGTCGTGCTGGACAGGCTAATGGATCTCAAAGTAGACAAGTCCCCTGGTCCTGATGAAATGCATCCCAGGGTATTAAAAGAGATGGCGGAAGTTATTGCAGATGCATTCGTTATAATCTACCAAAATTCTCTGGACTCTGGGGAGGTACGAGTGGATTGGAAAGCAGCTAATGTAACGCCTCTGTTTAAAAAAGGGGGCAGACAAAAGGCAGGTAACTATAGGCCAGTTAGTTTAACATCTGTAGTGGGGAAAATGCTTGAAGCTATCATTAAGGAAGAAATAGCGGGACATCTAGATAGGAATAGTGCAATCAAGCAGACGCAACATGGATTCATGAAGGGGAAATCATGTTTAACTAATTTACTGCAATTCTTTGAGGATATAACGAGCATGGTGGATAGAGGTGTACCGATGGATGTGGTGTATTTAGATTTCCAAAAGGCATTCGATAAGGTGCCGCACAAAAGGTTACTGCAGAAGTTAAAGGTATGCGGAGTCAGAGGAAATGTATTAGCATGGATAGAGAATTGGCTGGCTAACAGAAAGCAGAGAGTCGGGATAAATGGGTCCTTTTCGGGTTAGAAAATAGGTGCAGGAGTAGGCCATTCGGCCCTTCTAGCCTGCACCGCCATTCAATGAGTTCATGGCTGAACATGCAACTTCAGTACCCGCTTCCTGCTTTCTCGCCATACCCCTTGATCCCCCGAGTAGTAAGGACTTCATCTAACTACCTTTTGAATATATTTAGTGAATTGGCCTCAACTACTTTCTGTGGTAGAGAATTCCATAGGTTCACCACTCTCTGGGTGAAGAAGTTTCTCCTCATCTCGATCCTAAATGGCTTACCCCTTATCCTTAGACTGTGACCCCTGGTTCTGGACTTCCCCAACATTGGGAACATTCTTCCTGCATCTATCTTGTCTAAACCCGTCAGAATTTTAAATGTTTCTATGAGGTCTCCTCTCATTCTTCTGAACTCCAGTGAATACAAGCCCAGTTGATCCAGTCTTTCTTGATAGGTCAGTCCCACCATCCCGGGAATCAGTCTGGTGAACCTTCGCTGCACTCCCTCAAGAGCAAGAATGTCCTTCCTCAAGTTAGGAGACCAAAACTGTACACAATACTCCAGGTGTGGCCTCACCAAGGCCCTGTACAACTGTAGCAACACCTCCCTGCCCCTGTATTCAAATTACCTGGGTCAAAAAAGGCTAAAACACTCTTGGAACATAGAAGGTTGCGTGTCTTATTGAAGGCGCATTCTTGGGCGTCCCCCCAAAACCAATCGCACCCCTTTCTGAGTAGCACGTGGAGAGGCTCCAGCAGCGTGCTCAAGTTCTGCATAAAGTTCCCAAAGTAATTGAGTAGCCCGAGAAAAGTGCACAGTTCAGAGACATTCTGGTGCCTGGGTGCCAGGCGAATCGCTTCGGTTTTGGATTCAGTTGGGATTCTATCAGCGGCAATCCTTCTGCCCAAAAATTCAACCTCAGGCGCGAGAAACAGACACTTGGATTTCTTAACTCTTCGGCCTACCCGATCCAATCGACTTAGTACTTCCTCAAGATTGCAGAGATGGGAGTCGGTGTCCCTGCCCGTGATGAGTATGTCATCTTGAAACACAACCATCCCCGGGATGGACTTGAGCAGACTGTCCATGTTGCGCTGGAATATAGCAGCTGACGAGCTGATGCCGAATGGGCATCGATTGTATACAAAAAGGCCTCGATGTGTGTTGATGGTGGTGAGTAACTTAGACTCTTCGGTCAGTTCTTGCGTCATATACGCAGATGTGAGGTCAAGTTTCGAGAAAAGTTTTCCTCCAGCCAACGTGGCAAATAGGTCCTCCGCTCTGGGCAGCGGGTATTGGTCCTGTAGGGAGACTCTGTTTATGGTAGACTTGTAATCTCCACAGATTCGCACGGATCCATTAGGCTTCATGACGGGGATGATGGGGCTTGCCCAGTCGCTGAATTCCATGGGAAAAATTATGCCTTCCCGCAGAAGCCGGTCCAGTTCATTTTCAATCTTTTAGAAACATAGAAACATAGAAACATAGAAAATAGTTGCAGGAGTAGGCCATTCGGCCCTTCTAGCCTGCACCACCATTCAATGAGTTCATGGCTGAACATGCAACTTCAGTACCCCATTCCTGCTTTCTCGCCATACCCCTTGATCCCCCTAGTAGTAAGGACTTCATCTAACTCCTTTTTGAATGTACATCACATAAGGCACAGCTCTAGCCTTGTGATGGACCGGTCAGGCATTCTGTGTGATGTAGATTCTAACTTTAGCCCCTTTGAAGGTGCCCACACCTGGCTGAAAGAGATGTTCAAAACGGCTTAGAACTGTTGAGCAGGAGGTCCGTTCCTCTGACAATATGGCGTGAACATCATCCCATTTCCAATTAAGTTCTGCTAGCCAGCTTCTCCCCAACAGGGCTGGGAGATCCCCGGGGACAATCCACAGGGAAAGTCTGTGCACTATCCCTTTGTGTGTGACTGAGAGCATGGTGCTGCCAAGGACTGGGATGATTTCTTTAGTATAGGTCCTTAGTTTGGTGTCGATCTTTGTGAGTTTTGGTCTGTTGCTTTTGTGCGGCCACAGCTGTTCAAATTGTTGAACGCTCATGAGGGATTGACTGGCCCCTGTGTCCAGTTCCATGTTGACGGGTATCCCGTTGAGTAGAACCCTCATCATAATTGGAGGCGTCTTGATGTAAAAACAGTGGACATTGATCGTGTTAACCCGCTGTACCTTGGCGTCCCGTGCACTGTTCCAACCGTTTTCTGGTCCGCTTTCCGACCCTTCCGATTCGTATACCAGCCGAGCTGCTGTTTTTCTGCACATGCGAGCCAGATGCCCTGTGTAGTTGCAGTTTCTGCAAACGGCATGCTGAAATCGACACACCCTGGTTGAGTGCCTTCCCCCACATCTCCAACACAGACCGTTTCCATTGTTTCCGAAGGATGAGCTGCATCTGGCTGATCTCCTTTGAGCTTCTCTCTATCTGTTGTGATTGCTCGCATTGTGGGTTGATGAGGTGTGATCGGCCGTTCATGTGGCCCTTGATTTCGATGGCTTCTGCCACCACTGTCTGATGTTGAAGGCCTGCTCTCCTGCCTTTGTCTGTGTGTGGGGGTAGCGGTTTGTTTCACAATGTGAACCCCTTGTTCCGATGCCTCGTTGGTTGTCGTACCTGAAGTATAGATCAGCCTCGTTTCTTATTCGCCTGCCAAGAACGTCTGTGTGACCAGTGCTGCTGCCTCTAGAGTCAAGTTCTTAGTCTCTATAAGCTTTCAGAATATGCCTGTGTGGCCTATTTCTTCAATAAAAAAGTCTCTCAGTACTTCTCTCCTTAGTTCATCGGGGAACTCACATGAACTAGTCAGCCTTCGAAGTTCCGCCACGAAGTCGGGTATGCTCTGGCCCACACAGCGTCTGTAGTTGTAGAACCTGTGTCTGGCCATGTGTAGGCTGCTCGCTGGCTTCAGGTGGTCTTTCACCAGTGTGCTCAACTCCTCAAACGACTTGCTTGCTGGTTTCTCAGGTGCCAGCAGGTCTTTCATTAAAGTGTATGTTTTCGAGCCACAGCTGGTCAAGAGATGGGCTCTTCTCTTGTCTGCCTTATCGTCGCCCAGCCAGTCTTTGGTCACAAAGCTTTGCTGGAGCCTTTCTATAAAGTCATCCCAATTGTCTCCAGCATTGTATTTCTCATCTGAGCTGTTGGTAGCCATTCTGTGGATTCTGTGATCCCGTAACTCGTCGCCACTGTTAAGTCCTGACTCTAATGTACTGGCTTACACGAGACACATGCTGAAGTCAAGGTCACTCAGGACCTGCATCTTTAATTCCAGTGCTGCACTTGCCTGAGACCTCCCTTTATATACCTCAGTGGGACAGGTATGGAGTGTCTCCTGCAAGTGCACCCCTGGTGGTAAGGTATGCTTATTGTTACAGGTCATATCCAGTTACAGTCATGTATAGCATGGTAAGATACAGTTATATACAGTAATGTGAGATACATGACACTCTTCTCCCTTAGTTCTGCTATCAAAGCTGGAAAGTCGCCTTTGGATCCGATTTTCTTCCTCCGCATTCCTGCCACTGGAGCCTGGAAGGTGCGTTCGGGTCATCTCAGCTGGATCATCTCCACGCAGTCGTGCTGAGTGGTCTGTGCCTCGGGTGCTGCGCTGGTCTGCTCTCTGGTGCCGGGTCCACCCTCAGGTGAGGGCTTGCTGTGCCTCCGAACGCGGAGGACGTCGATCGCTGGAGGGGATCTTCTCCATCCACCTTCTTTCGAGTAGCGTTGGTCCACAGAGGTAACTTGTGCACCACGCCATCATGAAGTACCTTTACATCCGCACTACCAGCGACTGGGATAAGTTCATTGGTGTAGGTGCGCAGCTTTGCCTGAACCGGCACCAACTTGGGTCGTTCAGCTTGATTGTCCCATAGCCTCTCAAATGCTTCTTGATTCATTACTGACTGGCTCGCCCCCGTGTCCACCTCCATGAAGACTGGAACGCCATCTATCTTGACTTCCATCCTCAACGTGGAACACTTGGTGGTGCAGGTAAACATG